>NW_024529044.1:1431230-1681230 GCF_017590135.1 Pyrgilauda ruficollis | reverse complement strand
TTACTGAGCTGACATCAATTACGTCTCTTCAACCCCTTTTTGCCACATGCCCCAGCTGCAAATATTTGCAAAATGCCTCAGAAACTCCTAGAAATGGTTGTACCCCAGTTAATGAGAAATTCCAGAGTCCTGCATAAAATCATGTTTGGAATGCAAACTAGAATTGCCAGGCAGGGCAAAGGAGGGATCATTATTCTCACAAGTGCTTCATGGAGTGCTCTGGGCTCCAGGGACCCTGCTCTGCCTTCTGAGGATTCAGGAGGACATGAAATTGTCTGCCCCAAGCAGGGATTGTGGAACCTTCCAGTGCCTGCAGCACAAACCTGGGTAAACACTGGGAGACAAAATTAATTGGGATAAAGACAGGGGCTGCAGGTCCCACTGACAGCAGCGAACACTGGAATAAATCTTCTGTCTTCCTCTGAATGGGATCAGCAAAGCAGCTCTTGGAGGACTTCATTTCAGAGGAAAGTGTTTCTGCTACTGAAAATACCACAACAGAGTTAATTCCAGGGTATTTCTGGTGGATGCTGACTGAAACCAGAGGCAGCTTTAAGATGAGGTGAAAATTAAATTATTACACTGAGTGTGACAATGTGGTTACATCCCTTTATCCTGCTGTTGGACCACCAGTGAGCCACTCTTTTTAACAATTTTCCTTCAAACATTATTTTTCCTTTTAACATTTTTTTTCCTCTCATGCTTCTGTATCCTTCTCTGATCTCTTTTCTCCAGGTCATTTTAAAGTTTGTATCTTTCTCTTTTTGCCTTTTGTGGCCACTCCAAATTTGTAAAATTGTGATTAGGGCTGAATTTGCAGCAAGGAAAATTATCCCTGTTGTCTCACAGCTTTGCTAAGAAGAATTCCTACAATTCTGAGATCTGACATCACTCCAGGAGGTGAATCCCCTTTGTGGCTGCACCACCAATTTTGAATCCAATTTTGATACTGGATTCAAAAGCTGTTTCAAGCAGAATACAGGGGAAATGAGCAAATACCTCCCTGGAGCACCTGGAATTCTGACTGCCCCATCTCCCCTCTTTAGCAGACACCTGTCTTTGCAAACCAAGACATCCTGGTGGACGCCAGAGCAAAGGGAGAATCATCCAGCAGTCCAAAATTGGAGAATCATCCAGGGAGCACTGCTGGAATGAAGGTTTCCCAGGATGAGATCATCAGGGCTCTTTGGGAACGCCTCGTCGTGCCCACAGTTCTGTGGCAAGAAAAAGAAAAATCATCATTCTTCAAGGAAAAGTGCTAAAAGATTTTTACCAATTGGCTGCTGACAAACCAGTGGAACATCTGAGTATTTGTCTCTTGGTTTTGCAGCTCTATCAAGACCAGCAAAACCACAGCAAGGGTTGGACTTGCTTTGCCCCGCTGCCTTTTGAGCCATTTGGTGTTTTCTGAATTCCTCCCTCTCTCATTTGTCATTTCTGCTGTGACTTCCCAGCAGGCAGCAGACACAAGGTACATGCTGAGTGATCATCCTGTTGGGTTTTCCACATCTGACACTCAAAAATAAAAATACATGGAGGGGAAAGAACCGTTTGCTGCGAGTGATAAGGGCTCTGCCTGTGCTTACACCAGGACATCGCTGACGTGGGGACGCTGGGGACAGCACACAGGGAAACAGGAGGTGGGGTGGCCGTGGAGGCAAAAGGATGGGATGTGGAAAATCGGTGGCAGGGCAGGAAGAGGGCACAACGCTCTGTGAATCAGTCTGGGGCTGCCAGGCCATCCTGGCAAACCCGGGCTGGGTTTAAAGTTCCCCTCAAGTGATTTATGGGCTGGATGCAGAGCTATAAATCCTGCCCTGATTCTGCTTCGGGGCTCTCAGGGAAATCCAGCTGAGCTTTGTCCTGCTTTTTCACATAAATACAAAAGCCTCAGCCCAAATTCTGCCAAATCAGGGGGAATGTGCCAAAGCAGAGTATTTTTAACTGTCTTCCCCTGTTTTGTGGCTTATGGGGTGGGCATAAGCAATAAATAAAGGAACACAGACAGTGTTTTGTGAACTCTGGGCATGACCTTTTCCACGAGGTGAAGTTATTGTGTGAGGCTTTCCTGTCTGAATGGGAAGGGACAGCACAATAAATGATCCCTCAGCAGATGCTGACAACTCAATCACGAGGCTAGGGACTAATTTCAAGGTCCAGCCAAACTGAAATTGCTGCCGAGCCCCAGCTGGGTGTGAGGCATCCCTTGGATTGGGAGGGCAGCAGCAGTGCAGAACAAGGCAGTCACTAGAAAAGGCTAAAAAACCTCATTTATTTACCACCAGGGGATAACCAACCTCTAGATAGAAAGTCACCAAGTGATTTACTGCCCTTAAAATCTGTTTTGTCTTAAAAGTATCTTTTTTTTTTTCTTCTTAAATAAAAGTTTCTCATAAATAAACATGGCTTGGATAAGGCCCTTTACTGTACAGCAGCATCAGAAAGCAGAGCACCACAGGCAGGGAAAAAAGCTCAGGCTCGCTGAGGTGATGGGGATAAACATCTGTAAATGGGCAAACAGGGTGATTTCCCCCCAAAACTCGAGATGCAGAGCCTGGATGATGTTGGGGAAGCCGGGGCAGCGCTGGGGCTGGTGGCAGCTGGAACATCTGCACCGTGTGGTGGTTGGGTGGAGAGGGAGGATGGCAACCAGCTCCTCCCGGGAGGGGAAGAGCAAGAAAAGCAGCGTTTGTCAATGGGAAAAATGAAAAGTCCAATTCCAGCTGTCAGAAAAGCAAACGGAGCGTTAACGCTTCTGTCTCACCCTTCCTGCCCTGCCCTGCTGTTATCTCTGCCATCAGAGCCCAGCACGGAGCAGTTCCTGTTGTTAAATCACCCAGACGGGGATGGTGACAGGCGACAGCAGCGCTCGCCATCCTGGGCACGATGGGACCCGTCCTTCCTGGGGAGTGGGGATCGTGTCCAGGGACGTTTGGTGATGGGGAAAATGGGCCAGGGTCTTGGATTATGGGTTTTTTTGACTTAGAGCTCTCAAACTGAGAAGTGTTTGAAAAACTTTTATTCTATTTTCAGTCTCATGTGAAAGGTGAGATGATACAGGTGGTATAATTCACACCAGTACAATCAGAAGTTACTATTTCCTAATTACAATACACTGTAAGCATTTCTTGGCTTATTAGTTTTTGTTACACCAGGTTGTAAATGTTTAAAGCCAATAATCTAAAATTACCCTTCGTGGGTCCCACTACAATGCATCTTTCACAGTTCTATCTCTCCAAAGTATCCAGCCTGTTTTGTAAGGCCATCCTTTGAAACTTGTTTCTAGTTTCATTTCTCTCTCACCAATGTTTGTCTTATTCTATGGTATTTCTAAATTAGTATTTCTTTTCTCAAGGTTTGCATATACATGCACACTATGTGAGTCTTCTGTCAGGCTTTGAGAATTCTCTACAAATCCATTTCCCACATTTCCCCCTCTCTCTTGAACGGAAAACAATTCTTTGATGGTTTTGTTCATGCTTTATTGTGTATGGTGAATACACAAGGTCCTGTTACTAACAGGGAATCTTCTCCCCCAGTGGGGTTTGGAGCCCACATCCTTTCCCTTTTCACTGCAGGATGAATTCCAGGTACAAAGCAGCACCTCCTGCCCTGCAGGGTATTGACAGAAGCCCTGGGTGCAAACAGAGCTTGGCTGCCCCTTTTCACTGGAAATAAATATTGGGGTAATGCCACACCCATCCTGCCTCCAGGCAGGTCTGTAAAACTATCATCGAGCTTGTTACTTCCAAGGAATAATTCCCTATTCCTGATTCAGGAAAGTTGAAGGTGAGGTGAAGTGTCACTTAGCTTGGTCCCTTTGCTCCATTCACAGCTCATGGAGTCCAGGATTTGAGCCTGGAATATCCTCTGGAAATGCATCCAGCCTTGCTGTGAGGTGATAAAAGTCCCCTCACTCCTGCAGGAATTTCTCTCTGCTATTAAACGGGTCCATCTAATTTCTTGCTATGATTTTATAATCAGTCACTTCCAGCTGGTGGTTCTGGCTGCAGGCATCAGGACAGAGCACAGCATTCCAGGACCAGCCTCTCCTCCCATTTCTGTCCCACTCTTCTCCCTGTCTGTGCATTATCCTGCACTTGACTTATTTTGTGATTTATTTATTTAACACAGAATGCGCTGGATAAATAAAAGTTGAAACAAAGTGATTGTGTATTAATGCTGGAATTTCCCTTTGTGTCAGGAATCTCAGAGGGTGATGAGAACGAGCTCTATAAATGCCCTTCATGTCTGAGGAATATCAAAAGTGATGGGAACAAACCCAGCAAAGCCCTGATGGATTGTGCACCAGTCACTGGTGCCGAGCATGGGACTCTCTTACAACAAAACCCTCAATATCTTCAGCTCAGAAATAAAACAAATGTAAAGAAAAGGCCCCAAGTGTGGCTGGAAGAGGAGTGCTTTAAAGTTTTAAAGACAGGGAGCTTTGTCCTTCTCCTCTCTGCTCCAGACACACACCAGAGCGGGACAAGCTGCCAACATTAATATTATTGTTGGAAAGAGATTGATCCTGGAAAGCAAGTACATGAAAGAGGAAGAGAAACAAGGGATTGTTAGCTCAGGTCACTTTGAGGTCTGGCACACATGACCTGAAAAAGCCCAAAAGCTTTGGATGCAATCCCCCCAAGAAGGAATTGGCGGTGATTACGCAGCTCCAAGAGCGCCCGGGGGAACGGAGCAGTCGGAAATGGGATAAAAGAAGGGTTGGGTATCCACAAACAAAGCTCTCTGCATGTTGGGAAGGCTTTGACAGCAGCCAGAAGCACTTTTTAGGTGAGCCCACAGCAACCAGCAGCCTGCCAAGGGTATGACCATCCTGGGCAGTCTGGGAATGCTGTGAGTGGCCGGGCACCGACTCCACTCTCCCACCACTTCCTTCCCTCGCCGCCAATGGAACAGCAAAACAGAAAAAAACAAATCAAAAGGGGGTGTCTGGCTAGGCCAAAGCCACATGCAGTTTCCCAAAGGCCTGTGTTAGAAAGGCTGGAGCACGCAGGGCTGAGGCTATCGGGGAATCAAGGACATTCCCACTGCTTTCCATTACGCCACTGGGATTGAATGGAGGCTGGGACACCAGGAGCTGTGGCTTGCTCCAGCCCTGCTCACCTTCCCCTGGGACTGGGGAACTTGCTGTGCTCTCTTATTGTTTTAAAGTGCTCTAATAAACCAGTTATCAGGTCCAGGATGGAAGTTTTCCTTAGCTGAGCCAAATTAACAAAAAACTGGGGGATTTAAACATTGCTCTGTCTTCCCTCTGCTTTGGGGATGTAATAGACAGCTCTGGATAGGGAATGTGGAAATTCAAACTACAAAATATCCACTCAATCAGCAACAGGTACTTCTGTTAGTAAGTGCAGAGTCCATGCCTGGAGGAAGCACAAAATGGGAATAAATTCCACAGACTCCTGCAGGGCTGAGTTCTACACAGTGGGCAAGAAACCAATCCCCACTGAAATCTTTTCCTGCACTTTGTCCCTTTGTACAAGGTCCCGAGGCTAATTAGCACCTGGCAACACCTCGAGAAAGATGAAACCTCACTCCTCGGCTGCTCTGACGTGCAGTTAAAGGATCAGGGACACAGGAGGCTTTTTTTGGTGTCTCATATCCCACAGACACCAAGTGCCTGTAAATTGAGAATGGGCTCAGCTTTAATCAGCTTGCTAGGCTTGCAGGCAGGCTTAACGAGGCAAACCCAGCCTATCTGGGCTGGGATCAGACTGCTCCCAACTGCTCCTCTCTGGCTTTGCTGGAACCTCCTCAGATTTGGAGGGGTGTGGGAAAGAAACCACAATTAAAATTCACACGAGGGCGTGAAGAAAGAGAGGGAGAGATGAAACACTAATAAAGCTTTATTAGTATTTTATTTTCTGTAATTAAAAATATCTTTAACAGTGCTATGACTGTAAATATGAATTTGCTTGAAAGGTGCTTTCACTGAGGGGATGAGTGGCGGTCTCTGCTTTGCCTCCACTTATTGATTTACACAACATTCCTGTTTCTTCCTCCAGGAATCCCAGCTGCTGATGGCCCTCACAGGGACAGACCCAAAAGGACACCAAGCTGCACAAAGAGAACCAGCAGAGTCTTGGATCAGGGTTCTGCTGGTGGCTTTGGTGTCACTTCCACTCTCACCAACCCTGCCCGGTGTCTACAGTCAGTTGAGGAATTCAGGTGGACAAATTTTGGGTGCACATTCCTGGGAGAAGCAGGACCAATCTGAGCTGGCAAAACCAGCCCTGAGATAAACACTGAAAGCTTTGCAGTGGAAATTAAAGACCTTCTCTTTTAATTAGCTCCTGGTGTGTGTTTGACTGCAAAGAAGTTGTCAGGCTGCTGAAGCAGACCTGGTGTTTCAGGGGAATCACCTCCAACCTGAAAGCAAAACATCCACAGCAGTGCAGGATGCTTCAAATTCCCTGGAAGAAAGTTCCTCTTTACCTTCTCTGGCACTAACTCATGAAGCATTTCCTAATCCCAGACAATCTGGAAATGTGGGGTTTCAAGATAGGGAATGGGCAAATGCTCAAAGAGAGAAAGAAAAAAGTGTTTTTTCATTTCCCCCCCTCACACTTCATTCATTAAACCAAACTGACAGCGAGCTGAATTTTATTTACTCCCCAAATATAAGCAGAAAAACACCCAGCCACACAAACCAGCTGATACAATTGACATTTTTTGTGGTTCATCTGCCATGAAGATGTCCTGTGACTGTTTTCCCAATTCCTGTTAACACAACTTCCTAATGCTGATTATTTTCACACTTGTGCAGGCAGCAGCTCCCAGAACCAACAATCACAAACCCATCCCTCAACACACTCAGTGCTGGACTGCCCAGCCTGGCACTGCTTTTCAAACCCTAAACAATCAGCTGAGCTCATTTGCACATTTTACCAACCTAATTAGCCCTGCCTATGATGATCAGGAAGATTTTTGTTCTGGCTAATAATAGTTGTACTTTATCTTGCTTTGCCTTTTAACTAAGCATGTCCTAATTGTATATTTACATTTGCCGGCATGTGCAAAACATTTTAAGTAGCTGGGCAAAGCAGCTAATTAGGATTGTACATTCTGTGCTTGCATGGCTTGGTGGCGGCAGCTTATCAAACATTGTGCACATTATTCATTAATTCAAAAAAAGGATTTGTTCATGAGGGCCCTGGGTTAGTGAAACTTGCTTGCAACAGACAGGATTCCTTATCAAATCTTTTTAATCAAATCCTACAGAGTTTTGCTGATTAACACTCTGGAGCTACATCTGGGATGTATTTCTACAGAAGGTTTTGTTTTCTGCTTGCTCAGCTCCCATTCCCAAGCAGAATCAGGAATTCTCCCCTCAGACTCGATGCGTTATTTTTCCTTTGTTCTTCCTCTTTCTCCCGCCGAAGACAGAATTGTGGCGTCAACAAATGCGCAGCAAAATAATCAATAAACAAATGTTCTGTGTAGAAATGGCTGGGTTGCTTCTTCAAGCACATTAAGTGAGATTTCCGCATAAAATACAGGCAACAGTTGTGGATTTTGATGCAAATACTGGCCAGGAGCAACCTCAGGTTGCAGGTTTCTCCCTGGATCTCAGCAGATCTTTCTCAGCTAGGCAGCAGTGCGCTGGGGACAAGAGGAGCTGTATTTCCCTGTCATGAGGATGAGGAGGATGCAGGTAAAACCCACAGCCTGTCCCCCCCAGCTGCTGGCTCTGGAACCAGGGAGGCTCCACTGGAAGGGTTGGGTCTGGAGCAGGGACCTCCCGAGGGGTCTTGAAGCTTTTCAGGAAGCAGAGATGCTAGGAGATGTGGTTGCTGCTGCACAGACAAATATTTTAGGGAGAAATTCATCCCTGTGAGGGTGGGGAGGCCCTGGAGCAGATTCCCAGAGCAGCTGTGGCTGCCCCTGGATCCCTGGAAGCGTCCAAGGCCAGGCTGGATGGGGCTTGCAGCCACCTGGGAGAGCTGAAGATGTCCCTGCCCGTGGTCTCTTCAGCAATTTTATACTTCGGTGTTATCCTTTTATCTCCTTTTCTTTTTAATATTCTCATTTCCTTTCCCACATTCTGTATTAAATTAGTGAAACTTGTGTCCAACAGACAGGATTCCTTATCAAATCTTTTTTAATCAAATCGTGCAGAGTTCCAGAGGTTCCATCCTGACTGCAGTCTTTATTTCATTAAATTCACCTTGTCCCTCTGATGAACACCAACCCTCAGAGCACAACAAGAAGCAAAAACAGGCCCTGCGCTGCTGCAGGCCTGGCAACTCCACTACTAATAAAATCTAGCAGGCCCATTAATAAAAATGCAATTAGCTCCTCTAATTAACCTGCCAAGGAACCTTCTGTCTTTTCCTGGAAAACATGGAGCCAGGTGTTCACTAGACAGTAAGTGATGAACTCTGTTATCAGAGCCATGTTTGGCTTTTTTTTTTTTCCCTTGCTAGTGGATCTAAAATTAACCAGTGTACAAGAAATCAAGAAGTGCTGCTCCTCAGTAATTTGCAAGAAATTACTGATATAATTAGAGAGGACATAAATATATCTTTATACATCTAGAAATAAGTATAATAGTTTTCAAATTTATCTCCCATTGCATAGATTGGGGCCTGAACTACCCACCACAGTGGCAGGAAGGAAATAAATGAAATTGCCTCAAAGTCTCAAATGCCTTTTGTTTTTTTTTTAAATTAAATACTTTTTTTGCCAGCTGAGGTTGAAGCTGGTGACACAAACATTAGAAAGGAACCTGTGAAATGGCCCCTTCTGGGCCCAGATTTTGCCCGATAAATGTTTTTGGTAAGCCCCAAATCTCTGGGGCAGTGAAATCTGTTTACTGAGGATCCCACTTTTAGTGCTGCCACATTTTAAATTTATTGCAGGGCCTTGCAGGAGCAGCAATTACCTCTCCAATATCTTCATTTGTAGGTGCTGATCAATAGCCAGTGTGTAAAAAAATCCCTCCCGACCAGCCCAAGTGGATGCAGAAGGACTTGTGATAGGCCCCACTATCAGAGGAGCTCTAATCAACTCTTTTCCTCTCTTAATTGATCAGGCACAGCCAAGCCCAAGTTCAGAGCAGCCTTTCCCAGAAGGGATTACTGTAAATCAAATAAAGCAGAAATAAAAGCTGGGTTTCACCAAAGAGCCCTGGCAGGTGATGGGAGGTTCAGCTGAGAGAGGTCAGCAGTCAGGCCTCATTTCAAATCCAGATTAAATCTGAGATAAGGCTCAAGTTCAGAGGTTGAACAGGTTTTTTTCCCTCGTTTTTATGAGATTTTTACTGAAAGTGTCATTAAGAGCAAAGCTAGACATATTTTCTGCAAAATAAACCAGCCATTAGCTGCAAGAAAGCAAAGCAAATAAATAAATGTGGTGTCTCTCCAAGCAAGGGCTCCTTCAGTGCTTCCAACGCAAAAAAAAGAAATAAACCTGAGAAGATAAATTTTCCCCTCAGCAAAAATTATCTCCAACAACCTGGCAGCTTCTGGGAGCTATAAAATTCAATTAACATCTTTTGCTTTGTGTGTCACACTTCAATTAAACAGAAAGCAGAGGGATTCTAGGAGTGTATTTAATATGAGATAATGTGCTGGATTTCAGGACTTTGGTTGGGATTCCATCCCAGGATGGTCTGTGACTTGTTTATGTCTTTGGAAATGGGAGGGGTGGGACTTATCCAGTGCATTTATCAATCGGAAAATTGATTAGAGCTGCACTTGGGTACAAAATGGAAAAACTTGGAACAGTTTTCCCCTGCAAACTGCTCAGTCCATGGCTGGCACTGGAAGCATTTTAGCAACGGGGTGAGTTTAATCTTTGAGAATTTATCTTTTTACTTAGAATTTATCTTAGAATTTAATCTTTGGAGAGGGCTCTGAAAGCTTCACAGGACCACAAAATTCTCCGTGAGGAGCAAGGGGTTTGTGATGGAGAAGGGCTTGTTGGGAAACCCTTGTGGAGGTGCCACAAGAGAGCATTTTAAAAAATCCCAGCTCTGGAAAATCTGCCCCAAGAGAGGTTTTCCTCACAAAGGAGGAAAGGAGCCAGGAGCTGTTCCTCACAAAGGACAGGAACAAGGTGGTTGTGGCACTCCGGAGGAGTCCAGAGCTCTGTGTCTTCACCTGGACTTTGCCAGTGTTTGTAAGGAATTGTTCCCAATTCTCAAATTTGGTTTCCTCTTCACCTGGACTTTGTCAATATTTGTAAGGAATCGTTCCCACTTCTCAACTTTGATTTCCCACCTTTCAGCCAGGACTGACCCAACCTCACAGAACCATTAAGGGTGGAAAACACCTCCAAGATCACCAAATCCAAGCCATGCCCCATCCCCACCATGCCCAGCCACCCTTCCCTGGCTCCCAGGAGGATTTGTGAAAATCAGAGGATCTCTAATTAAAAAAAAGCTGTTACAATTCCAGCTTTTCCAGGCAAAGGAAGATCTGTTCCTTCACCACCTGTGCAGCTGCTGGCAGGGTCAGCTCCCCAGGGATACCAAAGGAATTCCTCACCACAAAAACACCCCAGGCAAAGCTTTTATGAAGGACAGAGCTTCACTGTCCATCCCACTGATGGATGACAGAGGCATGAAAAGATTAATTTAGGGACCTTCCCTAAATATCTCGAGCTTAGGTTTCCCCAGGCTGCCAAAATTTGAGTGGAAATCTCATGGGGGTTAAAATGCTCACTCCTTCTGCCAGTTCAGCACTTCCAACTTGAGCTGAGAATGGGAATTTAGTGTGGAAAAAGGGAAAAAAAATGATGGGATCTGCCAAGAACTTCAAGGAAGTTTGGGTTTGGAAGTAATAAGGGATCCAGGATTGGAGATATATATATATATGCATGTGTGTGTATATGGATATATGTATATTTATTTTAATTTATTTTTATTGATTATATTTATGTAGTTTTATTTATATTTATAATTCTAGATATTTATATTTCTATTTTATATATTACACATAATTTATATTTATGCTTATATTTATATTTATTCTCTCATTCAAGTAGTTTCTTGATTACAAACCAAACAGAAGCAGAAAAAGTACCCCAAACCTTTAATGTGCCTTATGGTCAGGAGCAGCTGGAAAGAAAAAAAAACAACTTTCCTTCCTGTGTTTCAACTGCAAGTTTTTTTATTTATTAGAGATTATTTAAACCCTGAAAGTTTGAAAAGATGAGAATAGAAAACAATAGTGGCTGCATGTGTCGACTTTTCAGAAGAGACCAAAAAACAAAAAAAAAAGCTGATGAAAAAGAATGAAGAAATGCTTTGAGCATAAAGCAAAGGCCACAGTAAATCATTGGATGTGCTAAATAAATCAGAGTGATGCTGATAAAGCTGCTTTGGCTGCTTCCAGACCCTTTTTGTAAGGTTTTTAAACTGCTGGTTACATTCCCTCTCTGATATGTGGTTGTGTAACTCATCAGGTGGGCCAAAAAAGGATCAATAAATAAATCTTTAAGAAACAGAAAAATGGGATTTGGCTCAAGGGACGAAGGAACCTGTGCAAGAAATTTCCACATTAAAAAACCATTGGTCTTTCTGGAGCCTGGGGTGAAGAAAGAGCTTGAAATGAAACAGACAATTCCATAATTTTAGGGGGAAAATATTTATTATAAAACAGACAAGTTCACCAAAACATCCAGCCCGAGATGAATTTAGAACAAAAGCCTCTCCTGCCCAGCTCTGCTCTCAGCTGTGAGGAGAAGTGGGAGGGATTCAGGGGATTTTTGGGAGAGGTTTGGGCTTTTTGTATCCATGCTGTCATTGTGGATGTTGTGATCCAGAGTTGGTTTTGGGTGGAATTCTTCTCCAGAAGATGCAAAAGTCTCCCTCTGAGCATGGAACCTCTTTTTTTAAAGAGTCAAGATGTCATTGTCCCCAAACTCTTTGTGATGCCATTGGAAAATCAGGGAGCAGAGAGGATTTTCCTAAAATCAGTTACCAAGAGAAACTTCCCAAAAGGGCAGCAGGGCCCTGGTGTTGGACCAGCCTGGTCTGGGATGGAGTCTGCCCAAAACTGGGAGCCAGAGCACCCTTCAGAGAGCAAAAACACTCACCCTGGGCTAAGTTTATTTATATTTTTAGTTCTATTTAGTTCTATTACCCCGCTGAAATTGAAAAATTTCCCTCAAATAGCAAAATATTCAACAAAAACAAGGGAATAGCAAAGCTGGAACACGACCACAAAAACACAAACCCTGAATTTGAGTGCAGGTGTAACCTTCTGGCAGATTTTGGGTTGGTTTGTTGGCTGATCAGAGTCACTACCTCATAAAAGATGATTTTTTTTCCACATTTCCCCACTCCCATCCCATTGGTGCCTGGAGCATGGCTATTTTTCCTATAGATTAAATTACCACGGGAAAAAAGAACATGAAAGGCAGTGCTGGATAACTGGATTTCCCTGTGCCTGAAAAATTGTGCAGGTGAGGTCATCCCACCAGCCCAGCACATCTTTGGGGTTTGGATCTTGGAAAAATGCCAAGCTTGGAATTGGGAGAGGAGAGAGAAGGAATCTCCAATTCTGTTGGATTTTGGTCATCCCACCAGCCCAGCACATCTTTGGGTTTGGGTCTTTTAGAAATGCCAAGCCTGGAACTGGGAGAGGGGAGAGAAGGAATCTCCAGGTTTTTGGGTTTTGTTCTTCTCACCTCATGTTTTGATGCCACAGGTGGTCAGTGTGAAGTTGTGTCCTGTAAGATCAGTATCAGACCAAACCATCAGGCCATGGATGCAGTCTGGGGATTCTCCAGGGTGGGAATCACACAATTCCAGAATCACTGGGGCTGGAAAAGCCCACCAAGGCCATCAGGTCCAAGCTGTGCCCACTGCCCACCTTGTCCCCAGCCCAGAGCACTGAGTGTCACCTCTAGGCCTTCCTTGGACACCTCCAGTCATGAGGACTCCAAACCTCCCCAAGCCCAAAGCTGTTCACAAACCTTGCTGAAATTTTATATTTTTTGAGATTTTGGATGAAAATTCAACCTTCAAGACACAAAATAATGAACAGCCTGGAAAAATATCCTGCACAAGCTGAATGTTTTGTCCCCATTTCCCTCTGTGAGAGATCCCCATGACCAACAATCCTCATTTTATATCATTGGCTCTCTAATTCTGTGACCTCAGTTGTGCTGAATTGGAATTCTAAATACATGTTGAGAGCTGCAAGAAATCCCAGAGCATGAGACAGCCCTTGAGGGAAAAACATTGCCACTGTTTCTCCTCTTGGAGATTAGGGCAAAGTTGCTGGGGAAGAGTCATGGGATGGGTCAGAGGCAGAAAATGATGGCTGAAGGTGTCACATCCATCTTTCTGGTGCTAAATCCATCTTCCTGGTGCTGTATCCCCCTTCCTGTGCCTGTTTCTGGCTAATTTATACCACTTTGGCCATAAAAACTGCCTTGGTTGCACAACTCTGGAAAAAAGATTGTGGAAGAGCAGCCAGATCTTTATATCTGTGCTTTATCTCCTTCTGAGCTAGAGGCTGGGAGTCTTAGTAATTAAAAATAGATCAAAACCTGATGGAAATGTTCCTAAAATTTGGATGTGGGTCATTCAAAAGGGAAAACAGGTAAAAGGTCTGGCTGCAGCTCTGAACTTCCTCTGGTTTGGGTTTGTTTGGGTTCTGGGTTTGGTCCATCTCAATAAACAGAGCTGACAAGCAGAACTTGCTTAATTCATCATCATCTGAAAGTGGAATAAAGAAAAGGGAAGATCTACTTCTGTTTGTTCAGAGGGTGCAGGTCTGAGATGAAGGAGAATAAAATACCTACAAGGATGACTTTAAAAATAACAGGAGGTTCATCATCTGCCTTTTATCCAGCCCCAAAAGTGACCTGGACTGGGGAGAACACAAAGCTGTGTCAGAGTTTCTATGAGCTCATGACGCTTTGTGCAATCAGAATTACGTGTGAAATTGTTTTGCAGTGACCTAGGGAAGGCTCAGGATCCAGCAGCTCCCTGGGGACTCTTTCAAAGTGTCTCAATTAGGATAATTTCCCCTGCACTGGGCAGGGCAGGGCTTCCCAAAGCAGTTCAGAGGCACAAGGGCGAGCAGCCAGACCCTGCTCTGGAGCTCAGGGCTGGATTTTGTGTTTTATTGCCCATCCTGGAGATGCTGGCAGTGGTGGAGCCACCAAACTCTGCTCTCTGTGGCTGCAAACTCGCCTGGAGATGTCCCAGGCTGTGCAGGATCAGCTGGAATGGCTGGGAAGGGCTTGCAGGAATCACAAGGCAGGAAGTTCAGGCTTGCAACGTTGCTCTCCAAAATTCAGGCAGCTGGAGCAGAGGGGCCCTTCCAAGCTGTAAGGACAGGGAAGCTCAGAGACACCTTTTCCACTGAAAAATGGGGAACACAGGGATGCTCCATGGCCAGGATATCCTTTCCTGGTTCACTCCTCAAATTTCTTGCAATAGTTGGGCATTAACAAGAGTTTATCCCTACAATCTCATCACCTTCATTAATTTGTATTATATTTCTAGTGCAAGGAAGAAACAAGTTTGTGCATCACTCCCAAGGGCAAAGATCCAGGTTTTTGTGGGATTTCAACAACTTTGTGAATGGTTTTCCTCCAACATCTTCTACCTTCATACGCCCCTTTCCTCGGTGCCCCCTGGCCCTCAGTAAAGAGTTTCCTCAGCCACACCGAGCCTCACACCTCTCCCTCTCTGGGAATATTTGTCTTTTACTCCTTGCAGGGAGGATCTGCAGCCTGAGAGGAACGATATAAACACACATGGATCCCCTGGGGTGGCAGTGACTGCCTTGGTGACACCATCTGAATTACATTTCTCGTTACATCAGACTCCCGGCACCACAAAAAGAGTCTCTGTAAGAAAAAAAAAATCTGGTTTATACCATATTTTATATTGGTATTAATACCTAAGCTGACCTTTTATTATGTACAGAAGATGGCTACTGGTTCTCTTGAAACCTAAAAATAATTGAAGGTCTAACAAACTCTGTCCTTGGATAAGGCTGGATCTTCCTGATCCCGTTTTGATGAGGATGAAGGTTCCTACTTCTCCTGCTTTGATGGATGGATAGTGGGGTTTTTACCTCAGAGAGACCCTAAATCCTTGTACAGAAATCACTGCTTTAGTCTGATTAATCTTAGTCTAACTCACACTGCTCTGTTTGTCCCTCTGAGGTAAAAACCCATCCCTGCATTCCTGTCTGTCTTGGAATTGTGTCTGGCACTGGATGAACTTTTTGGTAAAAGCAGGACAATGTTGTGTTTAATCCAGAATCTTTGGCTGTGAAATCCTTTGAAAATATTCCTTCTGTGGAGTTCTTCTTCTCAAAGGCTGAATATTCCCTGGGCAGGCACAGCGAGGGCTGCTCAGGGATGGGGACAGGTGGGGATCTTGCCACTCCTTTTTCTTCCTCCTGCTGGGATAATTCCTCCCTGTGCTCACCTGGAATGAGCCACCTCTGGCTGAGTTTTCAGGGGTGACTCCTTGCCCTGAGAAATCAGGCCACAAAGGGAAGAACACCAATGAAGATTTTGCATTTCTGTCCTAAATTGCTGCTCCTGGGGAAGATGCCTTGGGAAGGCTGGCCTAGAACAGAGGCTGGACAGGGCGGTGCTGGGGAAGAATTGGCATTACTGAAATGCTGACTGACACTGGTGACCAAAAATTTTCCAAAAGCCAAACTCAAAGCAAGGAGTGAGCTCTTCCACTCTGACAGTCTGATCAAAGCAGGAATTCCACCAAGTCCCTGATTCCCCCTTCTTGGCTGAGCCAGCCCTCCTGGGCTACACAGCTGAGCTGTCCCAAACCTGATGCCTCAGGTTTCAGCTTTTCTATTTTTTCACATTCTGTGCTGCTTTAGTGTGTGGGTCTGGGTTCACATCAGGGGATGGTGAGCTCTGTGCACAGAGCAGGGAGACAAAACAATTCCTGCTCCAGCTGGGCACCAAGGACAAATGATCCAAATCTCAGCCCAAGAGCACAAACCCCGTGGTCTCTGTTCTAGTTCAACCTTCTCAAACCATGCTCACAAAACTTCTCCTTCCTGCTCCTGGCTCCTGGGTGGAAGCTGTGCTGTCCATCCTGCCAGGAATGCCCACAGTAGCGGCGTGCGTGGCTCTTCCCGCTAATCCAGGGCAGCACAAGGGATAAATCCTCTCACTCTCAGAGCACCGAGCAGCAAAAGCTTCAGGATTTGGGCAGGGAAAGCTTTTCTATTAGCTCAGGCAGTAAATACGGAAAGGAGAATGGATTTGCACTGCCAGAGGACAGGAGAGGTGACCTGTGTTAGCTTTTCCCTCTCTGCTCTCATGAGCACTTGGAACGTGGGGAATTTTCCCTTTTTTTCTCCCTCCAGCCCTCCCAGAGAGGCTCCGGAAGGAGAGGAATAAATGGAATTAGTGGTTTGTAGAGTTCTCCTTTGTGATGCTGTTTGACTTTATGTGCTTTCATTGCAGGAACCCAACCCTTGGCCATGTTTTCCAGAAGAAAAAAATATTTTGAAATGTTTTGAGGGTCTGGGTGCAGATCTTTTTGTGCATTTGGGATGTGTAAGTGTCAGGGGAGCCCAGTGGAAGCTCCTCTTGCATTGGGAGATGCTGAAATTGTGTCAGAGCACAGGGTTTGTTCTGACATACATAAAATACATTTTCAAAATACAGAGAAAACCTTGGTTTTGAAGGCAACTTCTAGTTATTGGAGACGAGATTTTTCTTTGGATACAGGATCACGTGGGAGCCACGTGCAAGTATTTCTCCCACCTTTTCCAAACTAATTTATTGGCTACTCTTCACTCCAGAGTTTAAATCACAACTCAAGCTCTGGGTCCTTTAATTCAGGTGAATCCATGAGGATGGTAGGGCACTGGAATTCCAGATTCCCAGAGAAGCTTTGGCTCCCCAATCCTGGAAGTGTCCAAGGTCAGGTTGGAGCACCCTGGGATAGTGGAAGGTGTCCCTGCCCATGAATTTAAGGATGGGCTTTAAGGTCCCTTCCAACCCAAGCCATTCCATGATTTTCAGATCATTTTTGTGCCTTTTTTTTCCCCCTCAGTGCCCTGTGGTTCCAGAGTTGTACCTGATTTAGAAAGCCAGCAGCAACACCAAGGTGAAAGATTTCCCTGAAATCCCAATTTCCCTCTGGATTTCCTTTGAAATTTAAGAATTTAGGTAAAAGGACTGAGAGAGGGAAAAAAAAAAAAGAATATTTAGATGACTTGAAAAGCGTCGCTGCCAGTTTGTAATGTGAACCTGAAGTTGTAAAATGATGACAAGTATGTGAAATTGGGAGATGCTGGCTGACATTTCAGAGTACAAACATCCCCAGCTTCATCCAGATTGCAAAATATCGATGATTTCAAATGGAAAAATCCAATGGGCCAAACACTGGTTCCACTTTTCTATTTTAAGAACACCTAAAATGTGGTTTTTGTTGTTTTCTAAGAGGATCTGAGCAGATCCTGGAAGTGAAATGACTCAAGTTTAACATGGAGTATGAGAAGAAACAAAACAAAACAATAATATTCACACACACTGTCAGCTTTAAGGTGAAAATAAAATCAAGGTTCTCATTGGGTTTAAATTGTCTATTTAAATTAAAAATGTGCTTCCAAATGCTTTTCATCTTAATACTTTGATACTTTCCTGGCACTTTGGATTATTAATTACTCTGCAGTAATTTAAAATTTATGCTTTTTCCTCCATATTTTGTTTCACTTCTGGTTCTTGAGACAATTCCAGAACAGTGAGGTTGGGTTTAACACCACCAAGTGCAAAAATGACATTTAATTATCCCTAAACCCAACTTTTCTGGACTTCCTTAAGTACTAACATCCATATTATTTTCCAGACAAATCAGGATGCTCTCCATTCTCCTTTCCTTCACATCCACAAGGATATTGGAATTTCTCTGTTTTTTAACGAGTCTTCTCTTTGTAAACCACCTCAGGCAGGGGGCCAATCTCCAGCTCAGGTGCAGTAACCCAATGACTGCCTAATTTTCAATTGCACGCTCCCAAATTAAAGTGCAGCTGCTGCCCACAGTTCACCTGATCTGCTCATTGAGACATCATTAAGGAAAATCAATTAATTTTTCCACTCTCCCAAACGCTGAATGGGAGGAGGAGGAAGAGAAAAGAGGAGGGGAAAAAAAAAGAACTTTTGTGTTGGAAAGATGAAACCGAAGGTATTGAGTGGCCAGGTGAATGCAGGGCACTTAAAGCAGGGAAGAAAATAGACACAAGAAGTTTGTATTTCATTTTAGGGATGAAAATGAGAGCTGCTCATCCATGAAATAAACCTTCCTTGCTCTTCCACTAGCTCCTTTTTCCATGTCCTTCTGTGCTGTGATCCAGGGTGGAGATTATTTAAAAGTGAAAGAGAAACGTTCCGTTAAAACCTAGAGGGAAGCCCTGAAAAACTCGGCACTCAAATTCCTGAAAAATCCCAGATTTTTGTATAATTCCTTAAAAATTTGCTCTGAGATCAGACTTCAGAAAATGGATTTTGTAAGATTTATTCATTATTGGTTTTAATGGTGAGCCAGACTTGTTAAAAACCAAAGGTAAGGTTTAATTGAAGCTCACAGGGCAAAAGAAGCCCTGAAGAAAAGCCATCCTTTAGTCTGGCTCCTATGAAATAAAAGGGAGCTGAGTGAATTCTTGCTTTTAATGGAAATTTAAAAAAATACCCAAAATATTTTTAAAGATGGACATTTAAATTTGGGGCTGTGAATCAATTTCTAGAAGTGCTGCAGTTGATATTCATGACAAAATATCTTTTTATTTTCTTAAGAAGATTAAATGCTCAGCTCAAACCACAATTTTTTGTAAATTTTTGCTTCAAAATGGGCAGGTTCTGTTGCTACTCTGAAATGAATCATCAAAACCTGAGCTGCTCAGAGGGAATGAAACCTATTCAAAACCCAGACTGAAACTTTAATGAGCAAAATGTTTATTATAATGATATTTTTCACATGGAAATGTTAGTGAGAAGCAAAATAAACCCAAATCATTTTTAGGAGAAAATGCCTGAATACCTGCAATTTTTCTAAGAAATGTTGCACTAGAATTTGAATTAATTAGGTGCTATAATGAACTATTTTTTATTTAGACAGCATAAACAAACATGCAGATGGAGCAGTTATTCATGAAAACTTTCAAGCATCAACTAATTAATTAATTAATTCACAGAATTTTCAGACCTTTAATTTCCCTGGAGGAGGAGCTGTCCTGATGGAGCTACAGGGAAGGAATGAAGTGCTGGAAAACCTGCAAAACCCACGTGTTTTCCCCAGGTTTTTGTTTTTTTTTTTTTTTTTTTTAATCATCACCAAAAAATTGCAAAATAAAATTCCTGACTAAAAGAAGGATCAGACCAAGGTGGGAGAAATTCCAAATAAATGAACATCTCCTGTTTGGAGCAGGGATTCCAGCAGCTCCAAACACTCAATGAGATCCTTATCAACCCCACCAATCCCATAAAACACCTGAATGATCACATCACTGAGTAATTAACTAAGTAATCAATCAATTAATTATAAGGGAAAGTTACTCCAGTAAGGCAAATCACTTTGGGAGCTCTGGTTTCAGGAATAAAGTATTTATCCAGAGATCTGCAGGAACAGAACCCCCATTGTCTGCAGGAGATTCTCTTGTCCTTAATTAACTTTGCTGAGCGTGGGCAGCACCCAAAGGAGCAAAGCCCAGCTCCCAGTTGGAGCCTGGCACTGGGAACACTGGGGAACATCAGGAACACCAGTCCTGCTTCTGGTTTGCAGCAGCAGCAAGATAATCCCAGAAAAAAGCAAATTTTCCTTCTCCTTTTTTTTTTTTTTTGATAAAAATTATTAAAAGGGATTTTTCCCCCCGCCACTAGAATTTTTGTGTAGGCCCAGTTCTGCTCCCACAAAGAGCAGGATGTGAGTAAAGCATCAACACCTCCAGAAATTCCAGTGATATTTTGGGGAAAGATCCACAAATTGATGAACTAAATGGAAATGGGTGCAGAAAATATGGAAAATTCCCATTTTGTACCTGAAGAACTCCAAGGATTTGGTGATTTCGGGAGCCATAAAGACCATGAGGTTCTCCCACATCCTGAATCTCCCTGGACTGTCAGGAGAGCCTGGGGAGTTTTACCCACAAAGAGGAGTAGGAACATTGTGGGACTTGGGAATGGGAACGTGGTGGAACTTGGAATGGTGGAACTCAGGAATGGGAACATGGTGGAACTTGGCAGTGGGAACATGGTGGAACTTGGGAATGGTAGAACCTGGGAATAGGAACATGGTGGGACTTGGGAATGAGAACATGGTGGGACTTGGGAATGGTAGAACCTGGGAATGGGAACATGGTGGGACTTGGGAATGGGAACATGGTGGGACTTGGGAATGGTAGAACCTGGGAATGGGAACATGGTGGAATTTGGGAATGGTAGAACCTGGGAATGGAAACATGGTGGGACTTGGGAATAGGAACATGGTGGGACTTGGGAATGGTGGAACTCAGGAATAGGAACATGGTGGAACTTGGGAATGGTGGAACTTGGGAATGGGACCATGGTGTAACCTGGGAATGGGAACATGGTGGAACTCAGGAATGGGAACATGGTGGAACTTGGGAATTGATTCCTTTTGGACAAATCAAGAGTGGAATCTGCAGAAAATCCTAATTTCTTGAACATTCTTGCACCACTGGAGGATCCTACATGGGGGTGTCCTCCCAAATCCTGTGATTTTCACAGAGCACAGCCTTCCCCTTTGGACTTCTGCACACCTCATTCCATGTGTCCATGCCCTGGAATAAATGCTGGGAATTCTCTATTTTGAAATGCAAACACTTGGATTTAACAGAGAACCTGAGGTTCCACATAAACACAGAAACCTGAGGTCCTATGTGTGACCACCCTTTGAGGACATCCATGAAGGTTTTATTAAATATTAACTATTTAAAAGTTGGATGTTGTGTCCAAGGTGGTTCCAGCCTCTTTCTGGAGTGAGTTAGGAGAGAAAGGGATGTTTCATCCAGGTTTGGGGGATAAATCACCCTCTGAGGAGGCTTTTTAGCTCTTAAGTGGCCAAAGAAACTCCCTGGACCATCCAAACCCAACCTCCAGCTAGGAAGGTAAAGGCTGAGGAGCGTTGCCCTGAATTCCAGGCTCAGGTTTTCCTTGGAATAATATTCATCAGGATATGGATTACACCAACATTTCACCTTCCCTGCTTCAGCAAAAATTCCTTCTGAGCCTTGGGGATGACAAAACTCCTCGGTGCCACCAGGAAGGTGCTTTCTGCAGTAGGGAATAATTTCAAATCAAGATATCTGCAATAATTTCAACTTGAAATATCTGCAATCATTTAATATTAAAATATCTGCAATATTTTCAAATTACAATATCTGCAATAATTCCAAATTGAGGGCTCAGCAGATCCAAGGGAACAATGAGGGTCTAATTCCCTTTCTGGGAAGGTCATACAGAAAAAAAGATTTGATAAATATCATTATTATTTTTTTTTCCTGTGATGGAAGAGAAGCCTTAATTCCTCAAATATGCCAAGATGATGTTTGCAGTGAGCAGTGCTCTAAGTTTCCTAGGAAACGTGAATATTACCTTCCTCAGGAATGAGAAATTCTGAGCAGCAATTTGTTCTGAGATGGAAAGGCTTTGTCCTTTTATCTAATGAAATCCAAATCCAGAGCAAGGAGGAAAACTGAAGCAGAGAAGAGCTGGGATTTGGTGCAGGGAAAAGTGGGAGCTGCTCTGGTGGAAAATCTAGATGGGAATGTGAAAATGGTGTCAGATGGATAAGGGTTTCCTTTAAAGACCTTTCTTTTCCAGGGAGGGGGTGGAATGGCACTGTTCCTAAACTGAATGACTGGAGGTGCAAAAAACTCGTGAAAAATCAGCTCTTCCACCCAAAAATTTCCTAATCAGGAGGTGGAGAGCCCAGGGAGGAACAGAAGGAAATTCAAAATGCCATGGAGGGCATGAAGCAGGAAATTCCCTCCTCCTGCACCTCCTTGGAACTGGTTGGGGTTTGTGCACCTGGGACTTCTCCACAAAGAGTCTGGATTTCTCAGAGCTGGCTCAGGCCTCGTTTCCAGGAGATTTTCCTGCATTTTCCCTGATTTTACACCCTGGGGTGCCTGTATTTGACAGGGTGTGTTTGACCCTGTGTTTGACCAGTGCCTTTTCACACTTCCAGCAGGAAAATCCATCCTTCCAGCCCTGATCCACTATAAATTTGCTCTTCTGACAGCAGTCGAGGAGAGCTGTGAAAATTCCTTTACATGGACACGAGCAGAAGCACAGAAAAAGCAGATGTCAGTGGTTTAATTGGCTCAGCCTTTTGTTCTCTGCTGAGTCAGACAAAAAGCTCAGAGATCTGTGGTGGTGCAGCTCTCCTTATCTGTGGAGTTGGAATCTGTGGGATTGAAGGAGCGTGGCTTTAATCCACTCTGCTGGGAATGACCTCACGGCTGGGAGATTGCTCTGGGATGCAGAAATTCTTCATTGGGGGAGTTTCTTCTGGACATTGGGGGATTAAACCTGATGGATTCCAAGGAGTGGCCTCAGATTTTGCTTTGTAGGGACAGGACACTTAACACAGAACATGGCACCCACAGCTCATGATTTATCTGTACTGAACTTAATCCTGGTGCAGGGAATGGATTTTTTTCACATATTTTTTGTTCTTACACCAATCTTTGCAGAGATTCCAAGGTTGCCATTCAGATCTATTTCTCCTGGCTGATCAGTTACGATGAAGCAGCAAAGCTTTGCTCTGATAATCTTTCCCCTAAAAGAGAAATTTCTGAAATTCCTTCCTTCTTTAGCTTTCCTGAGAGGGGTAAGGGATGATGTAGCTCAAATGATACTCTGGTGACATAACAAAGAACAGTAAAGGTCAGAGCAGATTAATTTGCTCCAGGATCAGCTGGAGAATATTAAACCTCTTAACTGTAATCCTTTGATAACCAGTTCTATAATGTAATCATCAGTGTACATCCAATAACACACGTTAATTACTTTGGAATTCTATTTTTCATTTTTAATCACAAGACATATTTTAAAGGATGTCCCAGCCGCCTCCAGCAGCCCCCACCAGTTCAAACAACTCGTTTCAAATGAGAAAAAAAAACTCAAAACCCCCCCTACTTTTATGAGGTGGCTGGGAAAAAGTCAGCCTGGAAAATATCCTTGTGAAGGAAGCATCTGTCACAAGTCAAAACGTTCTTGCTGCTCCCTGGGGAGAGCCAGCCCGGGCACAAAGAGCAGGGAAATTCTCAATGCTGAAATTTGGTGGGCAAAACATCTGGGGAGGGGGTTCCAGAGCTGGGGCTGAGCAACTCACCTCCCTCAGCCCTGAAACCCTGGGAAATCCAAGTGTGGAGAGGAGAGGAGGGGTTGTTTTGCACAGAGGACTTGATATTCATGGGGAGGGGGCAGTTTTTATGTGCGAGTCACATGAGCTTTTTCACACAAAACCAAAGTCCCAAATAATTTCTATCTGAAATCTCAATCCCAAAACTTGTCCCAGCTCCCATTGCCCTGCTGCTTCAGCAAAACCTCCTCTCCCCAACCCTGGAGAGGCAGAATTTTGTGCCAGCTGTGCTGAAGTTCATCAAACATATCAAAGCTCATCTGTGACCCACACATTTCTGTCACTGCTTCGGAAATCATCAACCACCCTCTGAAAATGAGCATTTGTGGGTGTGCTGCACAGCCTGAGCACACTCACGGCTTCCAGAGAGAGGAAAAAAATACTCCAGGGCTGAAAAATTAGGGAAAAATACATCCATGGATTGATCAGGACTTTGCTGTGAGCGAAAACATGGTTATGTTGAAACACTGAAGTGCTGAAATGAAGTCTGTTCACTCCCTGGATGAGTAAATGGGAATTTCCAGGTGTAATTTAAAGGATTTTGTTTAACAATTGGTGAAGCTGTAGCAGACAAAGGGGTCAATCTCTCCCTCTTCCTTCCCAAAGAGCAGAGTTCAGGCTGGGCTCAGCCTGGGTGGCTTGGACCAGTTTGTAGCAGAAAGGGCAAATTCTGTTTTCATTAAAGAGCTTGCAAAGTCTTGGGAGAAAACCCAGTCCCATGGGACTCTGAGAAAGGGAATTCATACACAACTTCATTTCCAAATGCTCTGCAAAATCAGGATGTGCCCAATCATGACAAGTTCTTTTTGATACTTCCAATGCCATCGTTTCACCGGATCATTTCAGGTCTCCAAATTCACTCCTTGTTGTCAACGCCCTTTCCAGTGAAATTCCCCCACTGGAGAGGGATGAATGAGTGCAACAATTCCTGGATTGAGGTGTGGTGTCCCTCCAGAACAGAACAAACCCTGAAATTCCTTCAGATGAGGGTTTGGAGACAGCCCAGCAGCACTGTCTGGATGGGTGCTGTATTTTGGGGAGGAGGTATTTTGGGAAACCTGGGCTCAGCTCCTTGCACCCCCCAGCCTCTCTCAGGTGAGCTGTCTGAAGTGCATTTTTACCTGGAAGAACTGATTCAGGGTGACAACGAGCCTGGGAGGTCTCCCCAAACCAACTTACAGCTTGTACTTCAATTTTCAGGCCCTTTCCCCTTCAATAAATACCACATCCCAAAAAAATTCCTCTATCAACACCAAAATTAGTTGGACAAACCCCTGAACAAGCAGCGTGTACACTTTCAACTGACAGCTGATTCCAGCTCATTATTGTCCCCAGAAAACAAGAAAAGAGAAAGGAAAGCTGACCCAGGGTCAATTCCTGCTCTGGCTATGCTGTAATGCAAGAGGATTTATGAATCTTTAATTGCAGTTGCTCTGGCATAAATGCTTAATGAAAACATGATGTCCAAGTGGCTGTTGGAGGGTGTTGGTGAGCAGGCAGGTTACAGGGCTGTAAATAACCTCCTAGGGCAGCAAGCACAAAGGATCCACGTTCATTCCTCCTGCCTCTGCTCTCAGAACGGGGTGCCAGGGCTGCAGGGGGTGTGACGAGTGAGTGTGACGAGTGTTTGATGTGAGTGTGATGTGAGTGTGATGTGAGTGTGATGAGTGTGCAGGAATGACAGGAATTACACTGCCAGGCTCCCAGCAGCTCCCTGGGAAATCGCAGCCCGTGTGGGAAGGCGATTGCATCACTCAGAGTCACTTTAATTAAACCTTTAAAGGTTGCTTTAGTCAAAGGAAGGCTCAGGGCTCTCAGCTCGATGCCCTGCAGAGCACCCGGGACTTGTGACTCTGCTGGTGGCTGGGACAGAGCTGGGCTGGGGGGGCAGGACTGGTGAGGGGAGGTGGGGGTCTCTTATCAGCACGCCCAGCCCTGTGAGGGTCCTTTGTCAGCGCCCCCAGCCCTGTTGGGGTTTCTCATTAGCATCCCCAACCTCACTGGGGACATTTATCAGCATCCCAAACCTTGTTGGGGTCTCTCAGCAGCATCCCCAACCCCACTGGGGTCTCTCATCAGCATCCTCAGCCTCACAGGAGACCCTCATGAGTCTGACAACAGTCTCTGACGAACATCCCCAGCCCCATGGGAGACCCTTGTCAGCACCCCCAGCCCTGCTGGGATTTCTCATCAGCATCCCAAGCCTTTTTGGGGTCTCTCAGCAGCATCCCCAGCCCCGTGGGAGAATCTCATGAGCAACCCCTACCCCATGAGGACTCTTGTCACCACCCCCAGTCCCGTTGGGGTCTCTCATCAGCATTCCCAGTGCCCTGGGGGATTCTCAGCAGCATCCCCAGCCCCATGGGAGACCCTCATGAGAATTCCCAGTCTGACAGTGGTCTCTCATGAACATCCCCAGCCCTGTGGGAGACTCTCATGAGCAACCCCTACCCCATGAGGACCCTTGTCACCACCCCCAGCCCCACAGGGGTGTCCCATCAGCCCCCCCAGCCCCTGTCCCTCACTGCCCAGCACTGCTGAGCTGCCCCAGGTCTCTCCAGCCTCCCCCTGTGCAGGACAGGGATCTCAGTCTCACCTTTTGCAGCAAAGGCTTTTCTGTTTGACTTGTTCCCTCTCTTGTCCTGCTTCCCCACGGCTGGGAGAAGGGAGAAGGAGAAAAGGGAGGTGAGGTGACCCCACTGAGTGTGGGGCGTCCCTCCAGCCCAGCACTGACTGCTGGATGCAGAACAATTAAAAGCAATCTTCACATAACGATTTTTTTTTTTTTTCTCCTGTGGAAGGAGGGAAGGGAAAGCAGGAGGAGACAAGCTCAGGGCTGCTCTCACTCATGTGGCTCCCCGAAGCTTTTACTCTGCACCATTTACCCTGCATAAATCAATTGCCAGAATATCAGTGCCCTGCTCCCTTGTTTACTCTGGAAGATTATGTCCCATTAGCAGATTTGTCTTGTAATTGAACTGAAGTGTAAAATGCCAATGTCCTGACAACCCCAATGGCCGGGATTAACCGCTGCAGACATTTCTGTCCTCTTTTGAGTCATTTTGATTGAGCATAATTAATCCAAGTGAACTGATAGGATGATGGGTGCTCCCAGCCCCGGCGCTGTGCAGAGGGAAGCACGGCTGGACACAAATATCATAACAAGATAAAGAGGTAGAGACAGGCAGCAGCCTCTGCTTTCCCAGGGCTTATTCCTCCTTCCTCTGACTAATTCTCAATGGCAAAGCACAAACTCCACTGAGTGCCCGATTTCAGGTGGATGCGCTGGTGTCAATTAATTTTTAGAGTGCCCTGAAAGCATGTGTGGAACTTTGATCCCCTGCCCAAGAGCTGCTTTGGGCTTTGGGGTCAGGCTCTGCTCATCCCCAGCACTGCGTGGGCTGAAGGTGATCAACACTGACCCTCACACAAGCAGGTTTGAGTCACAGGTGTTTTATCTGAGGTTTTTACCCTCCAAGGCTCTGTTGGGTCACAGAACATCAGTGAATGGGCAGGCAAAAGCTTCCAAAAAAGCAGGGCACATTTATACATCACACTAATCCAGCAGCAAACGGGGATATTTTTTTTTTTGTCCCAGAAACTCTTGAATTCTTAATTTCTATTCAGAATTTCTGTCCCACACTGGATTCTCAAGTTTGCAAGAGGCTGAAGAGTTCTCTAAGAGGGGAGATAGAGGAAGTTCAGGTGATTTACAGTCACAGCCTGAAAGACAAAGAATCAAAGCTAAAGAGGAATTGCCATTTTCAGGGCAGGACAAACCCAGGTTCCTGCTCCCCCCTGCCCAGCCTGGCCTTTGCCATGGCTGTTTACTCACTATTTTCACAAAGCCTCCCACCACATCTGCTCCAAGGCTCGGGGCCAGGGCAGAGATTGAGGGCTGCCGGGTTTGTTATTGCTGGGGTAATGAGAAAGGAGACACTGGGCTGGCAGGTGCTGAGACATGGGGTAAAAACACCAGAAATATGTGGCTTTGCACTTGGCCTGAGCTATTTTGATGTCTTCATTGTTTTCTTTTGCTGCTTTTAACCCTTTTCTATAAAGAAAGAGGTTTGAGGATGCAAGGACAAAAAGATGCTTTGCAGCTCTTCAGGGCTCAGCCTTTGAGTTCAGTTCACAGAGTCTGCATTGTTCTTGTTTACCAGAAATATTTGAGTTTCTTCTTCCCTACCAAAATTAAGTTAAAATCTTGTAAAGAACGGTATTATTGTGGTTAGTTCCTCTCCTAGATCCTGGAATTACAGAAGCAGAAACAATATAAAAGAAGGGGGGGGGGATGGGGGGGATCAGATGAGCTGTATTGCCACGTGCCTTTATTTTCAGTTCCTCTGGAGAGAACACCATTTACTGTCTCACGTGTGAAAACAACACCCCCAGCCTGACTCAGCTGCTGCACACCACACACCTCGAGCCAGAAACCCAGAGGCAAAACGAAATTCTGCCTGAGGAGAGGGAGGAGATTGCTCAGGTTGGGTTTCTGGGAGCAGCGCTGCATCCCTGGGCTGGAAGGTCAGGCCCTGCAGCCCTGGGGACTCATATTCTGCTTTATTACATAACTCCTGTCTCCGGAATTAAAGCTTAATCCCAAACTGGAGCTGGGAGCTCAGCTCAGCAAGGACTGGCCTCCCACTCTGTGTGTCTCAGCCCCCCTGTTCTCCAAGGGGACAGCAACACCAGCAGGAGCATCAGGGGGGATTTTTAATCGGGGAAATGAAGCAGCTGTCCAGAAATCAGAGGATTTTTGCCAGGGCTTTGATGAAACAGCAGAGTTTTGTGTGGCACTGGGTGCCAAACACGCTGCTGATAGAAGCAATAAATCCCCATCCAAACCCTAAAAATAATATTGGGCTTGTTTTAAATTAAGGTTACGGAGTATGGCTTTAATTAGCCCCTGCATGGATCCTGAATAGCAATTATTACATATTTGTTCAGGTTTAAGTATTTTTATAGGATTTTTTTTTTTCTTGCAGATCCTGTTAGAATATTTTTCCTAATGGGATGGGGATCATCTTTGTGAGAGGAAGAATGGTTTTGTGGTTAAGCCTGGCCTGAGATTTTGAAGGTCTGGGCTCGACTGCTGGCTCTACCACAGACACCCTGGGTGAGCTGGGGCAAGGCACGGAACAGCCACTTTTATTTGGCTTAAAATAAATGTTCAAGGCCCATTGAAGCATCTGAAAGATGTGACTGCTGAGGGCTCAGCATCCAACACACAGAAGGAGAACTAAAGCAGAGGAAGGAGGAGAAGAAAGCTGGCTGCCCCTCTAAGAGCAGTCCCTCGTGGTGCCTCGGGAGCATGCTGAGAGCTTCTGGAGCTCCAGCCCTTCACGTCTCCATTCTTCATCTGGGGAGCAGAAGCTCCTCTCACTCACAGATCCTGGAAAAGCTGCAAACAGGGTGTGAGATTGGGATGGAGTTTAAATGGGTTTTTTTTGGATTTTATGACATAACCTGAGGAATGTCGTCTCTTCAGATGGGTCAGGCACCTGCTGGAGGCCACCCATGCCTGGCACCAGCACATCCCTGGGCTGAGCTTGCAGTGCTGGCCTGAGCTTGGGGAGCTCTGCACTTGCTTATTGATCCCTCCAGCAGCTCAACTTCCATTTAAAATTGAATTTTCATTTGCCCTGTTGGCTCATTCTTTGGTTTGAACCAAAGGATCCCTCAGGAACTGGCTGGGCTGGGGCAGGGCTTGTACTTTTCCCAAGGTTTTTCCTGCCCCACTCTGGCTGCCAAACCCACACAGAGCCTCACCCTCCTCAATTCCCACTTTTATATACAGCTTTAAACCAAAAAGTTTGGTTGAGATATCCCCAGTGCTTCAGCATCCCTTGGCAGTTTGGTGAAATGTGGTGAAATGACAGAGGGGACTCAGGGGTGCTGGTGAAACTCAGGCAGAAATTATTTGTTTGGTTATTTAGGACAACAGAGAATAGATAAGATCAGCCCCTATGGAACTTTTTTACAGGAGCTGCTGATTAAAAATGTTTTTCCTGTCACATCTTTCCATCCCCTCCAAAACAATGAATGAATTTGTAGTCACATGAGGGAACGTGACCTTGATTCTCTGTTTTCATTGATTAAATTAAAAAAAAAAAAAAAAGAAAGTGTTTTGACAACTCTTTCTGCACCTGCAGGTACACAATGAGAATGTGGAATTTAATAAATGTCATCTGGTTAACCCAGGGGTGAGGAGGGACAGGGATGGGACCCTGCTCCATGAATAAAGTGCAGAGGGAAAATTCCAGGGAAGTATTGCTGACATGTTCTGGTGACAGGTAACCACAAAATTGTTCAATTAAATGGAGCCAGCAGGGACTAAAACTACAGAAGAGATCAGTAATAACGTGGGCAGTGCATTCCTTCAGGCTGCAGAGACTGACACAGGATAAAATGCTCTTTTTGAAGCTGTCATGGCACTTTGGATTGCTCCTCTGGAGAAAGAATTATGAATACAGGAAGGTTTTGGCTTTGTAAATTCACAGCTCATGGTGTGGGTTCATCGGGTAAAAGCACAATTTTGGTTGCAAGGGAGCAAAAAGCAGAGGGGGCTTCAAAGCCAGCCCATGGTGCTCAGGGCATCAGCTGATTGAATTTTGAATGTCTTTACCAATGAAGGTTTCACGTCCTCATGGGAATTTTCCCCTGGATTTAGCTGGAATTTTCCTGGTTCCCACCTGCTTCTCCTTTACAACAGAGTCCAGCTCTGCTTCTCTGCCACTCCTTGAAGGAGCTGATGAGGAGCCCAGCAATTAAAACTCAAACTCCTCCTGAGCAGCCAAATCTACCTTCTACACCCTCCTGGTGCTCCTCTTCACTGGCTGTGCATAAAGAGTTCTGCATTTATTTAAAATAATAAATTTAATTTAAATTATTAATGAAAAATAATCAATGAAAATGAAAATTAATTTAAAATAATTTATTTAAAATAATATTGAAAATAAATCAATACTGGCAGTGGCTGTGGCAGGCACCTGACCCAAAAATTCCTGGGGGCAGTGGATGAACCACTAGGAGCACCTGGATCTGTCCAGCACTCCCTGGGATGGGATCCCTCTGGAAAAGGGCTCTGGGTCGGTGAGCCTTGGTCTGACACAACAGGGAACAATTTAGGGGATGAACACAACCCAAAAAATTTAAAACATCCAAGACTCCAACATCAACCTTCTCTAAATTCCACATATTCCAGCCAGGTGAGAGAAATCCAACTCCTCCTGCTGCTCACAGGGCCTGGCACTGCAATATTCCCAACTCCAGCAGCTCTGGGGCACTGGGGCAGCCGGGCAGGAAAGTTTGCAGTGGAAAATTTTGGGTTATTTATTTATTTTTTCCAGGGAGCAGCACGTGCCCCGGAATGTGAGGAATGTCCATGTGTGGATTTCCACCCAGGCTCGCTCTGGAGCATGGCCAGGATGGAACAGATTTGGAATAAATTTCCTGAGTCCCTCAGGGCGTTGGGTGAGGTCCCCTCCAAGAATCAGAAGATAAAAACAGAGCCCTGGGTCTCGTGTCCAGCCCGAGCAGGGCTGGGAGGGGATGGACAGAACCTCTCCATCCAGGTGGATTTTCACTGCCTGGAGCCAAGAAATGGAAATTCCTCCTGATTGTGGAAGGGGTTACAAGTGACACTGGTCAGATTGAAATGGTTTGAGTGGGTTCCCCCACAGAAAGGAAAAATCACATGAAAAACTCAGAGAGAACCAGGAAATACTCACTATTTCTGCACTTTGCATCCACTCTGAGGTGGGACTTTTATTTTCCTTGATGGAAGTCAAACTCCCATTTCTGAGAACAGTTATACACGTGGTGGAGAATTCATCCAGGACATAGAACAATGTAAAACCTGGGGGACATTTTAAAACCTCCCACCAGCCCTGTTGTCAATTTATTTTGCAAATAAAGCAGATTTGCTACATTTCCTGATGGTTTCATCATTATGAACCCCGTGTTTGATATAATTTAGACAGACATTTTGGAGGCCCTCATCTGAGGAAATGTTATGTTTTCTCCAACACTGGAGCTGAAGGAACAGAAAGAAAACTGGAATCTCCCGGAGCACTCAGCACCTCCAGGGCTGGAGCTTTATTTGGGATTGTAGAGGGCAGAGGGGGTATTTTAGGTACCACTCTGTGCCCAGTTAATCATCTGCCCCCAAGCAACCTTGCGAGGGCAGAGGTGGATCAAAGAGATTCCAAAATGAGGAAAACGGTGTGAGAGCATTGCCATGGCTGTGGGTGAGAGGAGAGTTGTCTCTCAAACATGGAATTAATGAAGCTCTGGGGTGGGAATGCTCTGCCCAGCCCTCCCTGCTCCAGAGCTGCCCCAAAACCTGTCAGAGAAACTGGGAAAAAAGCTCTGGATGCCTGCCTGACCATGGCCAAAATGCTGTTTGACTTCTTTAATCTTGTTGAGTTGAAGGAAGATAGATTTATTTGAAATATTAACTAATACAAGAAATATTAGTGGAATAATCATCAAATAATAGCGGAATAATCATCAAATAATAGTAGAATAATAATCAAACTATAGTGGAATAATCATCAAGGTCCTGGCTGCTGCTGATTCCCTGATCAGGAGTTGAAATTCCTCATTTTCATCCCTGGTTCTTGGCCTTTGGAGAACAAAAATGGCAAACAAGAGGGGACACAAGTGCAACAGCATCACTGTGCACTGCAGAGTCCATCAGCAGAATATTGCAAAGCAATTATTGATAGGAATGCATGAATTAATTCATGCATTAATTCCTGGAGAGAGGAAATAAATGCACAGAGAATTGGGTGATGCCTCACCAGACCCTTCAGAATGATGGAGAAACCCAGAAATTAAAGCCAGAAATTAATTCCCCGCGTTCCTGTCCTTACTTTGTCACATTTTTTGCAGCTGCACCAGCCTGGAGAATTGCTGGGTGAGGGGCTCTGGGATCTCTGTACCATTACACTCTTTAGGCACCCTAAAATCAGCCAGAATTTCCCAATTTGAGCTCTAAAAACCACACAAACCCAAACACCAACAGAAAACTTTTTTTTTTTTTATCCCTTAATATTTGGTTTCTCCTTCCTTGTGAGGACACTTGCTTTTGGAAGGCTCAGTTTCCAAATATCCAGAAAAGCTCTGCCTGCAGGTGGGATTCCATCCCCTGCTCTGCTTTCTTCCTGCATGGCTCTGTTGGGATTGTCTCCAGCAATTTCAGCATTAGCTGACAGAGAAGAGGGGTTTGATCCCAGACACAAAAGCATTTCAGGCTCCCCAGGAGCTCGTAAAGTTCCACTGCAGCTCCATTGATTCACAGCCCGTGAGTTCCCACAGAGAAAACACAAAGCAGCAGCAAATTTGTGGATCCCAAAAAAAGAGCCGGCCCCTGGACTGGAATATTGAGAATAAATGGTCTCAGCACTGCTCTGCTGGCTGGGTTCTAGCAGGAGTTGAAGCTTTATCCTTCCTGCATCTGAAGAGGGTTTAATTATTCTGAATATTTTAAGAAAACAAATTTAAAAAGTCTCTGGTGGGTTCTGGAAAAAATGAAGGAGAAACTGCTGGAAGTTGGACTCTTTGGGATGTGCAGTGCAGAGGGCAGAGACACCGAGGTTTATTTTCTGACTTGTTGTGGCATCTTCTCTCAGGCTGGACCCAGCATTAACCCTGCCTTTGCTATGTCCATAAATTTGAAAATAGGTGATTTTAGTGGGGCTTTGTTCATAAAACTTTGTGAGTGTCACTCTTGGGGATCACAGAATAGCTGAGGATTTCAGCTCTGTTTGGTGGGATATATCAAAAGTGGGGAAAAAAGACGGGAACAGAGATGATGGCACACAATCCCAAAGCAGGCATTGATAAATATCAGCCAAAATGTGGGGCTTGAGAGGCTTTAGCAGGGATGGGAAGGAAAAAGGAACAGCAAAACCCTGTTTCATACCAACTGAACCCAATTCATACCAATTTCTGCTCTGCCCAGAGCAAAGACTTTGTGCAGATTCACACATGTAACATCTGGATATGTAACAGGCATCTCCTGGTGGCATTCCTGAGCTGTTCCAGGGGACAACCATTGGTCATTTCTGCCCATTCTTGTGAATTCAGTCTGTGTCTGGTGGCTCTGTGCCAGCACATTCCTGTAGCAGGAGCCTTCCTTGGCCCTTGTGTGAGCTGTGCATTCATTCTCTTCCACATCAGTGGGGCATTTCAGAGCAGCCCTAAGTGTGAGGCAGAAAAGCTGGGATTAGAGGTGGCCCTCAGAACAAAGCATACCACGCGTGCCAGAGAAAATCTCCAGGGGCCAAGGAGTCAGCAGGGAGACAGAGGCACAGGGCACGGGCAGGCTGGCGATGCCTTTGGGGAGTTAATCTCAGTTATTTGATGACCAGGGGCACAAGAACGGGTTGGAACTGGTTCTGTGACCCCACCTGGGGCTCTGCTAGGCTAATTAGGTTAATTTATTATTTTATGATATTATATTTTATTAAAAAATACTATACTAAACTAACTAAAGAATACAGAAAGGATACTTACAGAAGGCTAAAAAGATAATAATGAAAACTGGTGACTCTCTCCAGAGTCTGACACAGCTCAGCACTGACTGGCCAAAGAGTGAAAACAACTCACGGCAGAGTCCAATGAAACAATCACCTGTGGGTGAACAATCTCCAACCACATTCCAAAGGAGCAAAACACAGGAGAAGCAAATGAGATAAGAATTGTTTTCCTTTTTCTCTGAGGCTTCTCAGCTTCCCAGGAGAAGAATCCTGGGTGAAGGGATTTTTCAGAGAACATGAATGTGACACGTTGTGCTCTGCTCCCACCTCCACCCAGGAATTTCCATCCAGCACCAGTTCCTTGGCTCCTGCCCCAAGCACAAAGCAGCTCCAGAGAGGTGGGAAAGTCAAACTGATTGATGCTGATCTGCTGCCCTCCTGAAAAGCAGCCAATTATCCTACAAAAACATGGAATTTCAGCCACACCCTCCCACCAAAGGCAGAGAGCTCCGAGGGCAGAGCTGAATCCGTTAAACACAATTCCCAGTCCCATCTGACAGGAGACAAATCACCTCCTCTGATGGAAACGGGAATCTGGGGGGGCAGCAGGGAACGAGGTGTGCTGGGTGCACCAAGAGTGCTGAGCAGTCTGCTGAGAGCCACGGCATGTTAATGATGTGCTAATCATGAGCAGTGGAATTTTATTGCTTCCTTAAGAGGGGACAGATTTCAACACAGTCATCTCCAAACCCCTGGAAGTGCCTGTCAGAGTGGGAGCTGTATTTCAATTTTCTTTTCTGAAAATAATCCTGAAAATCTCCATTCTGTCTGGTTTGCACTCCCTCACCTTCAGTCACAGGCATATCTGACAGTACAGATATCAGTAATAAATTACTGATATTACTCAGAGGTCCAGCTCTAAAGGCAGAAAATAACCAAGGTTTTGCTTCCCAGGAGGAATTTGGGACCCTGTCTCTGTTCCCTTTTGCCATTCTTTTGATGATGTGCAAAAACAGCCTAAAAGTTCTTAAATAATCTACATAATTTTGTTAATTTTTACCTTTAAAATATCAGAAGTCTGCTTTCTTTCTGCTTTTGTTGATGCTCTTCTCGAGAAATGCCCAAGCTTTGTTTTCTGAGCTGATTAACTGACAATTAACCCAAATTAGTTTATACATCTGTAAGGACTAATTGAGCCACCCACAAGCATTTGTTTCAGGCCACCACCGTTTGTTCAACACAGAGCAAAACATCAAATCTAACCCTTCTTGGGGCCAGTTTTTCAAGGAGAAAAGATTTTCATGGAAAGGGTGGTAAAGTGCTGGAATGGCTGCCCAGGGAGGTGGTGCAGTCACCATCCCTGGGTGTGTTTAACAAAGCCTGGATGTGGCACTGGGGGCCAGGGTTCAGTTGAGGGGTTGGGGCTGGGTTGGACTCCATGGTCTTGAAGGTCTCTTCCAACCTGGTCATTCTGGGAATTCTGTGATTCTGTGAATTCTGTGATTCTGTGGTTCAGAGGCAGCAGCTCCTCACGCAGAAGATGCAGTGCTTAGGTCTGTTTGGAAGAGTTTTGGGAGTCATTACTTCCTTGCAGAACCCAAAATTGTTTCATCTTGGCCACGTCAAGCTTTTGGTGGATCAAAGGCTGGATTCCAGTGGAACCATGCCTGGATTCAGGAGGGGTTTCTGAGGAGCTGAGGGCTTCCAGCACTTCCAGCACCGCTGCTGCCAAGCTCACCCTGATTTGAAAGCCTGAGGAACACGGGTGGTGCTGCAGAACCAGAGGAGAAAACACAGCAAAGCATAGAAAGAATTCCGAACAATCCTGACTCAATTTGGGCCCATCTCAAATATCAGCTTCCCCTCCAATGGTCTCTGTGATGCTTCATTTGTTCTCCAGCCATCCATTGTCTCCTGGAGGCTCCTCCTGCCAAACCAGCGCCCGGCAGCTCCTCGGACACGGCCGCAGGGTGGACGGGGCTGGCTCCAAGCCCAGGAGGTGCCACAGACCCAGAGGAGGTCCCAGGGGAGCTCAGTGGTCCTGGAGGTGGCCACAGGACTGCACAGCTTTGGGCTCACGAGTTCTGTGAGGCTATGCAACACCAAATTCTTCTGTCTCTTCCACAAACAGAGTTCTTAGGCTTTTTTCTTCTCTTGTAAAGAACCACCAGCATTTCCACCTCTGAAAAATTCCATTTTGAGCACCGGGAATTGGTCAATATTTGCCACTGCCCATAAAACTCATGATGACATTTCAGAGTCATGGGTGTGTGTTGGAGAGAAATGAGCTGCAGCAGCTCCACACTCTCCATCAGCTGCTGGCAGGAGCTCACCTTTCAGCCCCTGAAATGCCTCCACAAGTCCCAGCACATTCCTTGGAAAGAGCAATCCCCTCGAGCTCTGCAGGAGACAAAAGGTGGACTTGACAAATGCAATTTACTCCTGAAACAGGAGCAGCCTCACAGATTTACTGCTGAGAAAGGAATAACCAAACATGTCCTGGAGAGGCAACCTGAGGGTCCTGCGCCACGTGGGGCTGCTTGGATGTGCACGCAAACAAAAAAGGGATGTTCAGGATCACCTCCACTCCATTCCTCAATTATTTGCTGTTTCCAGAGGCTGGTAAAACCCAAAATTTGGCAATGTTGGAGGAAGGAATCTCATGGAAAGCTCTGGGTGAGGTTTCTTTGTTTGTTTGTTCTGGGATCATCACCTGGAGCCCTCCAGAACATTCCATGGGGGGAGAGCAGTGATGGCATCACTGGGCTCCCCTCCACTTGTAGGAACCTGCAGATTTGCCCCAAAAGGCTTCTTCAACTCACCTTCCCCACCAGCAAGAATGACTTAAATATTTAATTCTTCCTCAGTTTGGTGTGAGAACGTGCACAAATCTGCCCACTCCTCCCAACGTTACTGGTGGTAGGAGGGAAGGAATTAAATTCTGTGTGCGACCATCTATTGTGATAAATTCCTGGACAAAATTCCTGGATTTTGTGAGTTTCAACACAACATTTATTATTCAGCATTAGGTGGCCCTATTTTTTAAAATATTTTAATTCTCTAGCTGCTTTCATTCCCTTTTCCCCTCCTCTCCTCATTGCAATTTTTTGATTGTTCAGTGGGGATAATTCCCTTGCCCCAAAAGTGACAGAACAGAATGAAACAGCAGGAAAAAAAAAAAAAAAAAGTAAAACATTCCAGGCCACGCTGAGTGGATTTAGGGAGAAGGTCAGGCTGGCAAAGCTCCTTCTGTCCGGAGCAGGCACTGGGATAAACTCTGTTCCTGGAAGTTGCTCAGGCTTTGATGAAGAGGATGGTTTTTGGGTGAGGGAACAACTAGAAAATAGCTCATCTGCTAGCTCTTCATCCCTCTGCCCTCAGCTGTATACACAACTTTATTGCTTTGCATTCTTCTCCCCAATGAGATTTATATTTCTTCATGAGAGCCCTGCCTTGTAAAAATTTTTCAGGCTATAGGTGTGGAATACATTTATTTTGGGCCGGTTTGACAAGAGGAAAAGCAGCTTAAAGTCTTTGCAAAGCTATGTTGGACTATCTGGCCTGTGCATTCCTCCCTCCTGGAATGAAGGAGAAATTGCCAGAGCGTGGACATGAAAGGCTGTCAGTTAATGTGGGAAGGGGGATTTAGAAGAGATGGAGAAGGCAAAAAGGAGTATTTGGCAAAATTCCTTGTGTAAGAGGAGAAAATGAGGAAGTACAAACACATTCAGCACAGCAAACCCCCCATGCCATTCACAAATTTCATTTTGAAGAGAAAAACCCATCTTGTGGAAGAGCAGAGAACAAGGCACAAGACAACTTTTAGATAGCTGACAGCATTTCTGGTCTCCAAACTTTGCAGCAAAAATAACTTCAATATTTTATTCTTCCTCAACATGGTGTGAGACTCAATGTGAGAAATCTGCCCACTTCTCCCAGCACAGCTGATGGGAGGAGGGAAGGAATTCCAGGAGAGGAATTCCTTGCTAACACAGTCCCCTGGAAGGAGGAGTGGAGCTACAGCAGGGAAATGCTGGTCAGCAGCAGGAAAATGTGGAATTCTGGCTGTGGAGAGTGGCCAGGTCAGAATCCACAAAGAAATGCTTGGTTTGGGAGAGGTCCTGATAAATTAAAGTGAAGTGAGGGGCCATCCCTGCTGGAAAAGGGAACGGGGATCTGGCCTGTGACAGGGTTTCATTTATCCTGCTCTTTGGGCTGCTGGCAGAAATCAAATTCCTGCTCCTCCCCTCATAATGAAAAAGGCAAAATCTGACAGATTCCACAAAAGACCCTTTCCCCTCCCCAGCCAATAAATTTGTCCATTGTCACAGAGCCTCTTCCTATGTTATTTTTTCTCTCCATAAAGATGAGTGATCAGTTTTACTCTGACACCAGCACACTCTCTAGAGCTGGATCTATAATTCATGAGCATGAAAACAGTGGCATCAGAAAGAAAACCTGTCATAAATTCAGCTATTTAAGCTTTTAAATGAGCAGTGATGGCAGCGTGGGGATGCAGAACATTTATTGCAATGCTAAATATAGGGGTAAAGCTAAAAGCTTTCCATCAATACACGGTAAGAACAAAATCCTGAAAGCACTCAGAGCTTGGATTTTTGTCTTCTGGAAATTGGATCAATGGTTTCTTTGGTTTTGGATTTGTGTGATTTTTGGGGTGATTCTTTGCCTTTTGAATTGAAGATGGTCACTTGCTGGAGGAATTGAATTTGAAATTCGGACTTTTCCCATCTTCTCTTTTCCCCCAGCAGCATCACTAAAGACAACTCCAAACAGAGGGGGAAGGAAGGGGCTGAGGCTGTTCCATGGAAGGTCCCTCATTGTCCCACCAAGTTGTTTGTGAGGAAGTTTCTCCAAAAAATGCTGTGGTAGACACAGAAGTGGTGCCAGCATTGCCAAAGGGCAAGAAGGGACAGCTCTCTCCTACAAATTCTCTGCCTTTTGTCATCTAAATTCACTTTTCATCCATTTACAGGTGGCCCAACGCTCCTATCCTCTCCTTCCTAATCCCATCTGTCCAATTTCTGTCACCACTGCAAAAGTGAGTGATGTCTGATGACTTTATAAGAACCTCTAAAACTTTTTCCAGCCTGATCAGGAAGAAAATTCACCCCCTGCCTTCCACTGGCCTTGCAATAGATCGGGATTTCATGGCGATAATGTGGAAAAGATTGGGAAAGGTGAAACATGAAAGGAAAACAGTGCTGCAGCTCGAGCTCATGTGAATCCCTTGGAGCCCTGCCTGAGGTTTTCTGCTGGAAGCTGGGGAGGTGCTGTGGGAGCTGGAGAACACGGGAGTTCTCCTGGGATAACTGAAACACAACTCCCGTTGGCTCCGGCCAGCCCTGACGTCACTTCCGCGGCACCGAACGCACCGGGCTGGCGGTAAAAATAGAAACCTCATAAATCTGCCCATTCCCTTAATTAGGGAACCCTGGTGACAGGATTAAGATTGAATGCTTTCATTTCAGATTGGTTAATGAAGGGCTTTCCAGCAGGTTTTTTTTTGTTCCTCTCTGCTGAGTCCTGCCATGCTGATTGCTTCAGGTATAGCCAGGCTGGAAAAAATTCCTCTTCCAAAGGTTAAAAGAGAAGATTATGTAGACATTTGATCAGCCCCTGTTATGTTTGGAGACTAGAAACACTTTGCAGACAGATGAGGCCGTGCAGCTCTTCTTGTGTTTGTTTTTTTTTTTTTTAAATTAATAGAGTCAACATTTAATCAAAATCAAAGAACACTTCACATTGGGTTTTTGCTCTTGAAATCTTATGAACTGGGAAAAAACCAACCTCCTTAAACAAACCCCAAAAGAACAAAGTCACCCATAAAACCTGTCCTGTTTTGCCAGTGAATCTCCCAAGGAAAAGATGAATTTGGGAAGAGACCAAAAAGCTTCCACCCCGTGCTGCCAACTCCTCTCAAACTTAAAGAAGATTGTCCTTTCTCACTGCTCTGGTGCCCAGGCAGTTGAAACATCTTGCAACTTGATTCCCTGATGTACAGGAGATAAATTTACCTCAACACCATCCTCTGTAAGATTGGCCAAAGGAATCACCAAGAACACGCCTCAGTTCCCTTCATCATCCTCAGCCCAGCGTTTCCCCGCATCCCAAGGAGGATTTATCACTTTTGTGTGGAGAGCTCTCAAAAACTGCTTTGAAAACAGATGCAGCAGGAGGGGAGGACCCGGGCTCTGCTCCAGCTGATGGAGGAAAACACCGAGGTGCTCGTAGGAAATAACAACAGGCCAAGCAAGGCCAGGGAAAAGGAGGAAAAATCGTTTTTCCTGCTCCTGAGCAAACGCCTGCGGTGGCCAGCTCGGGAACATCTGGTCTCCCAGTGTGTTTTCTCACATCATGCCAATACCTGACTGGAATAAACAACTTTATCTAGATCCTCGTTCCTTGCCATCAGAGGCTGATAAGAAAACTCTGCTATCAGCGTGAGATTCGAGCAGAGGGAAGAAAGATTTATGCCTGCTCCGGAGCCGCCTCCACCCTGCCCGATTGTTTTGTGCTCTGGAGAGCTGTGCAGTTAAATCCTGAGGATTCTGGTTTTCCAGGAGGCTGTGGATCACAGCACCAGTGCTGCCCTGGCCACCCACCAGGCAGGGAGCTCGCAGCTCCCATTTGTTTTTCCGTGGGAATGGCAGTGCTTCCTTTCTGCAATTTACTGGAATATTTGGTGCTTCCACAGCTCCTCTCCCTCCCTGGGCTCTGCCTGCCTGTGAATTTATTAACTATAAACCCACGAGGCACTGCAGAGGTGGGAATAATTTATATTCTGATGGGCCAACACTGCTGTTCTGCTGGCATTTTGGGATGTTTCCAGCAGCATTTGTCCCATCCAAGCGTTGGGATTCAGCTGCATCCGAGCACGAGCTCCACGCTCAGCCTGGGGCTCGCTCTCCTCCTGGATCCCCCCTCAGCTCTGTTTTGGGCAGCTTAAATGGAACAACTAAAACGATTCCTGATGCTGGTATGAGGTAGAAAAGGAGATAGAAGGGGATCAATCAGGCTTGGGAGGGCAGGTTTAAAACGTTTCCCTGGAGCAGTGCAAGGCTCTCCGTAGGTGAAGGCACCACGGCACCGGTGGGATTAGAGCTCAGCTAATCCCACTCTATTCTTGTCCTGCAGCCTTTGTGTCACCTCCAGCCACAGACAGCAGCAAACTTCACATTTTAACTGAGAACCCTTCCCACCCTGCCTAGGATGGGGAAAGAGATGGAGAAATGATCTATTTTCAGCACTTAAAAGAGCATTTGAGCTGTCGAAAGTCTCTTGTCACATCTTTGGCTTCCTAAAAATTCCTTCCTGTAGGTGTGCAGGTTCTCTGTGAGAGTTTGGAAGCTGGGTTCAATTTTTCCTTCCAGTGGGCTCATCATTCAGCTCCCAGCATCTCCCACATTCCTAAAAAATTCTCACCTAATAGCATTGCCTCATTATTATTCCCACCCTGCATCCAATGTAAGCTTGACTGAAGTGATTTTAAAATTTGAGAAAGCTTCATGATGCCTTTTTTGTCACTGAAACAGCATGAAAGGAGGTCTTATTTTTTGTATAAATTGACTTTTAATGTGTTTTTTGCAATTTTGGTGCTGAGGAGCTGTTTGTTTGGGCACACCCTGTTAATAGGAGCACTTCATACTTGCAGGCATGCTCAGATTTTGGTGTGAGGCATTTTTTGTGCACAGTAAAGAGTGGTCATTTCTTGATGTGCAGGCTTTGAGGGTAGTTCAGTCAGATAAATGAGATTCCCAGTGGTAAAACCACCTCTTTCATACAAACCCAGCTGGATGTGGGGGTCCCAGCTCAAAGAAAAGCTAAGTTGAGCAGTTTAAGGGTTCAAGTGCAGTGCAGTGGGGAGCCCCGAGTGAGCTCAGCATGGCTGATGGGCTCTGCATGGAGCAGGACAAGAACTGGAGTTGAAAAGCTTTTCCTGTTGCAGATTTCATCTTTTATCTCTTCTGTGACAGAAGATGGGAGGTGCCCTGCACCGTGCCTGGCAAAGAATAATCTGGTCAGCCTTTCCCACTTTTCAGTGTCTAGGGTTCACATCCATTTGTGGGGGATTTAATAAAGTTACAAAAGAATCCCACAACTCTTTGTTTTAATCACCCTCATCCCTTTGGCCCAGAGCAGCAGAGACCCTCTGAAGAGCAGCACCTCCCTCCAGCTCTGCCTTTTCTCTGGAGCGTGTCTGAGCAGGAGATTCATTCTCTGATAGCTCCATTTCACCTGATAACAGAAAGAAAATAACTCCTCTGAGGGGCTGTGCTGTCCAAGAGATTTGACAGCTTTCTGTCTCTTTAGGCTCTTGCCCTCCATCCAATTCTGTGATGTCTGAGCACCTTCTGACCTTTGAGAAGTTGAAGAATCATTCTTCCCCCTGCTTTTCTTGAAATGTTAATTAAAACATCCTCCCAGTGCCTGTCAAGGAATCCTCTGCTCAGCCAGGGCCAGTAGATACAGGTTGGCAGCATTCCTTAAAAATGCCTTCCCAAGGAGCTGCCTTGCTTTCCACTTTCAGGGACTTGTCTCGATATGAACCTGTGCTCTGAGGAAGAAAAACCTTCCCAAATTCCCTGCAGGAATGCAGATTTTTATGGAGAGCTTGAGGATGACAAGCTGCCAGCTGTGGGATCTTCTTCCCCTTGGCACTGCAGGAATTGAGTGAGGAGGAATTAAATCCCAGCGCCCATTAGGAATAGCAAAGATTAAATATTTCCTAATAATAATATTAAGTAGTAATAATAGTAATAGTAATAATAATAATAATAATAATATGAAGAAGAAGAAGAAGAAGAAGAAGAAGAAGAAGAAGAAGAAGAAGAAGAAGAAGAAGAAGAAGAAGAAGAAGAAGAAAATTATCTTGGGTTTTTGCTCTTGAAATCTTATGAACTGGGAAAAAACCAACCTCCTTAAACAAACCCTGAAAGAACAAAGTCACCCATAAAATCTGTCCTGTTTTGTCAGTGAATCTCCCAAGGAAAAGATGAATTTGGGAAGAGACCAAAAAGCTTCCACCCCGTGCTGCCAACTCCTCTCAAACTTAAAGAAACTTCATTGTCCATTCCCATTATGAAATATTCTATTTAATAATAATAGGAAATCTTTTGTAATATTAATAATTGGAATAATTTGGGGAGCTCTTCCATAGAAAGCACAGGCACAAATCCTGCCAGGACTCAGACAATGGCTCGTGGGAAGGCCAGTCTTGCACAGGGTTATGGATGACTTCCCAGCCCCAGTCCAAGGCACGGTCAGAGCTCTGCATTTCTGCTTCCCCTCTTTGTTTCCAAGCTCTTTTCTTGGAACTGCCACCCCCTGCTCCATACCCTGCTGCAGGTGCCTCCACAAACCCCAGAAAGCCCCGTGGGAGCTGATCCCACCATTCAAACTGGCTTCCAGAGAACACTGCCCTTGGATTTCTTCAGGAAAAATGTGAAATTTCACCCTTCTTCCCTGCAGAGAGTGAATAAGAATCATTTTATAATAAGAAGATATAATTATATATAATATATGATATAATTTTATAATAAGAATAATTTTAGGTTCAAAGGCTGCAAATCAAAGTTTTTCTTCTCTCCAAACTTCCATCCCTTCAATCCCTGCTGATTTTGACTATGTCACGTCTTTTTTCTCATCAATTTCAGCTCTTTGGGAATGGTCTGGAGCCACTGGACACTGGACTGAGCCTCTGCATCCCCATCCCGAGCACTGCTGGTGGCACACGTGGGGAGTGGGATGTTCCCAAAGTGCTGGACAGTTCATTCACATCACAACTGGGAAAACCTTCTAGAATGGAAATTCAAATAATTTTTTTCTTCAAAATGCTTTCATTAAAAAATATTTCCTATTATTATTTCCTGTTATTTTTTATTTCTCATTATTATTTCTTCCCATTTTATTATTATTATTGTTATTATTATTAGTTCCCTATTATTATTATTATTATTATTATTATTATTATTATTATTATATTATTCCTATTAATCCTATTATTCCTATTATTATTATTATCAGGAAATATTTAATATTATCCTACTCCTAATATTTACAGTGGCCATATTTACAGGTCACAATGGGTATTTGCAATAATTCTTTTTTTCCTATCATTTTCTGTTCTGCAGGTGAAGGAACCTCTTTGTTCTCACCTGTTCTGATACTTTCATTGGAAATGAAGGATGAATAGTAAAGCACCTGAAGCCTCTGTCTATTCAGTAAAACAAATTAAATAAAGAAAATTATGAAAGAAACTTGATCTCATTCTCTTTTCCCTTCACGGATGAGTCAGGAATCAAGAATGAATTATATCCCAGCATTGATCTGGATGGAAGAGACAGGAAAAACCCCCCTGTAAGCATGGAATGGATTTCAAATAGTGCAGCAACCCCTCCAGCTGATCCTGCAGGTGAAGAAAATTGGGATTATTTCCCCGACTGCTGCAGTTCCACAGAGAGCAGAGGGCACAGGGGACACTTCCCTGTTCTTCTGAGTTCCTCTAAGCCTTCTGATATTTACATTCTTGTAATGAAGTTTCTCACGCACTTTTATGTAAATAATTCTTGTCTTATAACAATACATTGTTATAATTATTGTTTTATAACAATGTTGAGGAGAAATTTGATGGACTGTTGGTTTGTCAGTGTCATTGGAGAGGTGGCACTTTCATCCTCCAATCCACTGTCACTTTTGAAAATCTATGAATGTTGGAGTCAGAAAATAAACTTCCCCTCTTTTACCTTGAAGGCTGCAGCGTGTGTGTCGTTTTATTTCGTGTCCTATTGTGACACTTCCCCTCCTCCAAGCCCAGCTGGCTTTGGCAGAGATGCCTGTGCAGGGATTGCAGCTGGAAAAGGGGTGAGAAGGGGCCAGGAGGGGCAGCCCGAGGTGCAGCACATCCCCAGCAGGGCTGGGCGCAGCCACACGGGCTCTGCACACCCTGAGGATCCTGTGAGTAGCAGTTGTGTGTCACTGCAAGGGCTGCCAGGGCAAAAACTCTGCTTTTTAAGAGTTTTTTTTTTTTTCTTCTGGTTCAGTTTTGTTGTCATTATTTTTGCAACCCATTCAGGTTCCCTTTTTATTTAACTACAGCAGCGTGGTCTCCCTCTCCTGCAGAGGGGTGTAATGCCCTCTAAAGCTGCAATCAGAAAAAAAAAAAAAATTTTTTTATTTTAATTTTCAGAGGGGATTAGCCATCCCTCTAAAGCTGCAATCAGAGAAAAAAAAAAGATTTTTTTTGTTTTAATTTTCAGAGGGGACTAGCCAAGAAAAGTGGGAAATCACAGCCTCAGAGAGCTGAGAAATGAAGTGATAAATGGAGGGAGCAGCAGCCTGCCTTTCTTTTTTTCTTTAAAGGCCAGAGATTGAGCCATATGCAAAGTGTGCCTGTTCACCATGCCCACAGTCCTGACCTTCCAATTGCAGCCCCGGGCTGGGCTCTAGGATCATCTCAGTGCCCCTCATGATTTATAAAGCCTCATGTCAGGGAGTAGTAAAAGGGATTTACAGCAGATTGTAGGTCAGAAGGGTTAGGGCATGCTGGAAATATTGAAAACAGGAGTAAATTTAGCATAAATGAATGTGCTGGATATTGAGTGAGTGCCAGAGCATGTATGGGATTGCAGCCATTGTTTTCTGTGGGTCTGAGCCAAGGACAATGCACAGGGATCCCAGATCTGTGGATTTGTGAGTAATTAATTAAAAAAATTAGTAATTGTAGCCATTAGAAAGGAGAAAGAATCTGGATGTCATTGCTCTGCTGAAAATTATAATTAGTCCCAACCTAGATCTCAAAGGGGAAGAGAAATCTCTCAACAGGTAAATGTATTCAGAGAATTCCTGGAGAGCTTTTCACATTCTGTTTTCTCCTCAGAAAAATCCAAATCTCTCTCTCTTCTACATACTCAGGCTGCGCTTTACATTTGAAGTTCATCCTGCGAAATCAGCAATTTCTTTAATTCCCTGCAAAGCCCAACTGCCCAGCACAGGCAGGGGCCAGCCCTGAAATGTTTCTGTAATAAGGAGATTGCTCAATTATGAGATTCTGATAAGCAACCAAAGGCATTTGTCTTGCTCTCTTTGTCACCTGGCTGCCCTCCCTGGCCACTCTGGATGAAACAGCTGAAAAAAGAAACAAAAACACAGCCAAAAAGATAAAGCAAAACCTTCACTAATGTGACATCTTGTGTGTTTTCTGAATTCCTGGCTGTCAGCAAGAGAAGAAGAAAAGCCTGGGAGGCCCAGAAAGCTCAGAGCCCCAAATACCTGCAGGCAGAGGAGAGAATGAGCCCTGGTGTCTCACAAAAACTTCATTTCCCTCTCAGTTCTCCTGCAAAATCTTTGGATTTTCAGTTTTTTAGAGTGAAATATTTCTTTTTTTTTTTTTTTCCCAAGGAAGGGTCTCATGTCACTTTTTCTCCTTTTCCTCCTGCCCCATCTCTCCCTGAGGACAGTCTGGAGCTGCTGCTGCTGGGAGCTTTTCTCTCTGATGGGTCCATCCTTCTCCTGCTCTCCTTGTTTTTCATCTCCACCTTCCTGTCCTTCACTGCTGTGCCCTTCCTCTCCCTCTTTCCTGGTTTTGTTGGATGATTCCCATCCCTCCTGTCCTCCTGAGAGGCAGCACTTTAACACTTCTGCTGCTGCTGCTTGTTCACACCCCTGAAAACACAGGAAAATCAGGGAAATATGACTTTGGGTGGCATTTAAGAGCATTTAATCAACATTTGGTGCAGGAAAATAAAATTTGGGTGGCATTTAAGAGCATTTAATCAACACTTGGTGCAGGAAAATAAAATTTTGGGTGGCATTTAAGAGCATTTAATCAACACTTGGTGCTTTAAAGTCTCTCAAGTTCAATTCCCTGTGGGCACAATGTGAAGCTTTTCCCCCAGGTACAGAAAAGTGTTGAAATTCTTTAGAGTGATATAAAATACAGAAAATGCTGAGTTGGAAGGGCCCCCAAGGATTTCTGAGTTCTGTCCTGCACAGGACAATCCACACAACAATCCACACACCCAACAATCCCACCCCGAGCCTGGGAGCACCTCTATTATTTTATTATTATTATTATTTTGCTGGCACGAGTTGGATTAAGCTCTGCAGCATTCCCACAGCAGTTCAGGTGAAGGGGAGGAGCTTCTCCCTTTGGCCACGCTATTTTCCATGATAGAAACAGAAATCCATGATGGATTTTAGGGTTAATTTTCCTGGAAATATTCGCTCCCCTCTTGCAAAAAAACGTTAAAGGAGAGCGCTTACGTTTGAGGAGGAGAAATTTTAACTGGGAAGAAAGTGTTAGCAGCAGGATGCCAGCCAAGTATGGAAATATCAGCCCCCAGCTCTGCCAAAAAGCGGCAGTCCCCTCCCCAGCTGTCAGCTGGAGGTGGCAGTGGGTGGGAGGTGGTGCTGCTTCCCCAGCCCAGCGGCACAGACAATGCAAACTGCTCTTTTCTTCCCCTCCTCACTGCTTTTAGAAGAGGCCTCCTCCTCCAAGAGAGCCTTTGCATCCTTTAAATAACTCAGCCTGGCAGAGGTTCTGCCCAGCCAGGGCAGCGCAGGAAGTCAAAGCTTTTTTGGGGACAGGTTTCCAGCGTGGCTCCATCAGCACGCCCCTGGTGCTGCTGATGAGGAGGAGATAAGAGGAGGAAGGCTGCTGGGCTGTGTGTGGGGAGGGGGAATGGCTTTGAGCTGCTTGAGGTGAGACTGAAGGAAGGAGTTTTTGCCATGAGGGGGGGTGAACACTGGCACAAGTCACCCAGAGAAGATGTGGATGTCCCATCCCTGGGAATATTCAGATTTAGGCAGGACGTGGCTCTGGTCTGACCCAGCTGAAGTGTCCCTGCTCACAGCACAGGGGGTGGATTAAGTGATGTTTAAAGGTCTCTTCCAACCCAAACCATTCCCATGTACCTCTGGCACGGGGCTCCTTGCTGGGGAAACCCCTCCTGCCTTTAGCGCCCATCCCAGCAATGTCACACCCGGGGTTTGTTTGACAGAAAAAGATGAAAAACACCTGAGAGGGGACGATGCCACACGGGGCAGACCCTGCTGGCTGCTCCAAGGGGGCTGTGGGACGTGCCAGGGCTTGGGATGACCCCTAAGGCACCAGGACAGGCCTGGGGAGCAGCAGGAGTTTCCAGGCAGGTGCTGCACACAATAAAGCAGAGCTGCCTCCATGGAGAACCTTCCAGGTGCTGCCTGAGAGGACTTTGAGTCTTTTTCCAGGAAACTGCAGAAGCCTTTATTTACAAAGGGCTTTTATGGACCTCATGGAGCCTGGTGGGGACAGGAGGAGCAGGAGGCTCCTGATCCCTGCTCCAGCCCCGCCTGCTTGCCCGGGATGTCCTTTGGAAAGGCACAGGAAGAGCTGGGGAGACCTTCCTGGAGCTTTGCAGCTGTGAAAAGCAGTAAACAGCAGAAGTGGGCCCAGCAGCAGCAAAGTAAACACAGGAAGCTGACTCCAAATGGAAACAACAACAACAGCCCCTCCCCCAAAAGGGCCAAAATAAGGATATGCTATTATTATTATTATTATTATTATTATTTTTCTTTTTAATTTTGCTTTTTTATTTATTTTTAAGTTTTAATTAATTTTTAAAAAAAAAAATCTTTCCAACTTGAATAGGGTCAAGTTTGAGCTCACACACACAAAGAGGGACACAAAGCCTGGCTCTGGGCTTTCTAAATAATTTTTAGACCAGCCAGGGCTATAGAAAATGATGGAACAATGGAGCAGAGCTCTGTTTGTTCTGAGCCCCAGCAGCTCCTGCCAGGGCTGGGTGCTGGAGGAGCAGGAGCTGGGGGTTGTTGGTGATTTCCCCTTTGTCTGTTCAAGGTAAACTGCAGCAAAGATTTCCTGCTCACTCTGCTGGGAAAATCCCCTCTGTTTGTGGGGATGAAAATAGGTCTGGGTCCAAACCATCCCTGGGCACACAGAGACTCCCAGACTTTAGGGGACAGCTCAGGAATCCCATTTCAAATGCCCCCAAGCCGTGTCTATCAGCAATTTAAAGTTCTAACAGCTTGCAAGTCACGGGGACAAATTCTGCAGGAGATTTGGGAATAAAGAGGAAAATCAAGGAAAGAGCAACGGAGGAAACCTTGAGGAGGAGCTGTGTTACCGCTGGATTGCTGCTACAAATTCAGCTTTGGGAATTGGGATGAGAGTAACCCCAAGGAGAGAGATTTGGGGTGTTGGTTGATAAAAAGGTCAACATGACCCAGAAATCACCTGGGGGTCCTGGACTGCAGCAAATTGGGGCTGCTCCATCCCTGGCAGTGCCCAAGGCCAGGCTGGACAGGGCTGGGAGCAGCCTGGGACAGTGGGAAGTGTCCCTGCCATGGCAGGGCTGGGGTGGGATGAGCTTTAGGGTCCTTTGCATTCCAAACTGTTCTGTGATTATCCAGGTTAAAAAAAAGTGTAGTACCACAATAAACAATGATTGAAATTCAATTCTAGCCAATTCTTCCCTTCAGAAAAGTTCTGATTTTTATTTCAGTATTATCAAAACAAAATCTCTCTGTTAAAAAATACTAGAGCACAAATGAAGCATTACTTGGGCGCGAAAGAAGATTTTTCACTTTGCTTGAATGCTCTGCTGCTGCTCCAGAACAAACAATCTTTGCTGTGTGTTTGTAGAAACTGGAACAGACCCTTCCCAAGGTGAAAAGCTTTTCCTCATCCTTTCCTTTTTCCCAGACCCAGGCAATAAAACCTTGAGATTTTTGTACACCAGTTCTGAGAATGGGATTTTGAGGAGCACCCGAGGATCTGTCTGCACCCTTAAGCATTTAACCAGCCTTAAATATAGCCCCAACAATGTCAGCAGGCTTTCTGTGAGCCAACGTGCTTCTTGACCCAGGGCATTGTCAGCTAATCCAGCAGGGCAAGAACTGAGCCTTCCTCATCTCAGACAATGGGGCTGGAACTGGGAAAATAATACCTGTCTCTCTGGGAAATCCCATTTGTAGTGCAGCCTCCCCTGATCCTGCTGGGACAGCTTTGGGAGCAGCTCAGGAGCAAAGAAGGAGCAGGAATGTCACATCCCTGGAGGGTCCCCTCCTCAGCTGGGGCTGCAGCAATCCAAAGAAACCCTCTGACCACCTTCATTTGCAGGATGGTCCCTTCCCAGTGTCGCCTTGGTGTCTTGGCACTGGGATCACCCTGGGAGAAGCTGGGAAGGCTCATATTGCAGGGGAGGATTGCTTCTCTCTCAGCCTTTTCCTCCAAAGCCAGGGTGGTGGCCCAGGTGGAGCTCAGAGTGTCCCTCAAACCCCCAGGGGTGAATCCCCCACCTCTGGTTTTGTGCAGGGAAATCGTTGTTGGTGTGACAGCTGGAATCAGGCTGCTGTTGCCATCTGTGCTGATATCCCAATAAATGCACTCCTCATTTTCCAGCTGGGATGTGCTTTTTTTCATAGTTGAGATGGTCACAACACAAAGCAACACACTCCATTTTCAGAAGGCTTCAGACCTGTTTTTATTCTAGCATGCATGCTTTTTATGCATTCTTATAAAACCCCTAAGTTTACACTTTGCTCATAGGTCACCAGAGACAAACAAAGTGCTCATTGGAACAGGCAGGTGCAGGTTTCTCTTATTTCTCCTTCTTTCTTTCTTGGTTTCTGTGTCAACGACCTTGGTAGGAAATTCTTCCAGGGTTAAACATGGATCCTCTTATCAAACTCCTCTCTGGCTCACAGAAATTGCTGTAAAACCTCTTCCACACCTTTTACCTGTGCAACCACTAAAATGAAAACAAAGTGCCCCAAGGAGCAGCTGAGCAGGAATATTTTCTCCTAAAAGCATTCAGGCAGAGCTATCAGCCAGGAGAGGGGACAGATCAGCTCAGCCACAATTGCCTTTTCCCCTGAGAATCATTTTCCACCTGCTTCCTTAACCCCTGATTTTTTCATCACCCCATTCACGCAGCTCTCAGGGATTTAAAGCCACTAATGAAAATCTTCTGTCCTCCTTCAACCCCTGTTTGAGGAGCCTCTGCTTCCCACTCTCCTGGGTCACCCTTAAGAGCATCACCAGACACGAAGGCTCTGCTAAGCCCCGGAGCAGACAGGGCTGGGAGTGGCCCTGGAGGGGCAGCTCAAGGTGAGCCCAGGGCTGCAGGGACACACGGGGCTGGGACATGACCACGAGCCACCCCTGACGTGGCACAGCCCGGCTGGCACCCCCCAGCCCAGCCTGGCTGGTTTGAAAATCATTTGGAAGGGTTGTGAGCACAGAGCCAGGCTCGGTGATCCTCTTGGTGTGTGTGAGCTTGGATTTGAGCCCTTTCGAGTTGGGAGGATTAAAAAAAAATAAATTAAATTAAAAAAATTCTACTACTACTAATAATAACAAATAATAAAATATAAATAATATATATAGTATATATATACACGGTATAATAATAAAATATAAATAATATAATATACAATATAATATTTATAGTATATATACATATATATGCTATAATGCTACATATAAAGTTACATAACACCTATATATTTATATATCATACATATAAAAATTAAATATCAATATACATTAATATATATTAATATAGTTGTATAAATATAATATATAAATAATATAAATAATATATACTAATATATACTGTATATTAGTATGCATTAATAAATATTATATACTATATATGATTAATATAAATATAATCAATACATCTATATTTATATAGATTAATATATTTATACATTAAAATATATTAATATATAATACATATTTTATCATATTGTATATATAGTACATATATATGTGCAATATGGATGCAATATGATAAAATATACAATAATAATAACAATATATCTATATATATATATATATATGAATAATAATTAACCCAGCTTTATCACCAGGTTTTGCTGCATCAATTTCACCTGCTGGGAAAAAAAGGTAGAATTTTTTTTTTCTTTTGAGCTTTCTTTGGATTTTTTTTCATTCTTTTTAATGAAAACTCAGCTGCTCTGAGGCAGCCCTGGGTTGCAGCCTCAACTTTGCTTGGCACAGAGTGCAGACAGCTCCTGCCCTGCGTAAGCACCTCTACCTAATCCCCGATCTTGTCAATATGTATTTACCCTTAATAACTTGGATCTGGGTCAGCACTTGGGCTCCATTTGTTTCCCTGTGCCCTAAGCTGGGGATCTATTTCTGTCCAGCCTCAATGCTTGGTATTCCCCCTAAGACCTGGGCACTTTCCAGCTTCTGTCTCCCCAAATAAAAGCAGCTCTAAACAAAGCCTCTTTCCAGCCAGTCACTGGATTGTGGGCACAATTTGAGATTTCCCACCCTCAAAAGGTATTTTCACAGCTCCTGCCCTCCTGTCATCGCTCCAAAACATCTCAAGTCATTTTCCTTTAGGAGAACAAGGGATGAAAATAAAAAAAACCCTCACATATACACAAATCCCAACCCTATAATGCCTCTGTCAACAGGTGAGGTCTAAAAATTTCATTAGGGGGAAAAAAAAAGGGGAAGCAGGAACAGCTGCAGGCGTGTTTGGAGGAAATCAGAGGGGCACTTTCCATCTGGCATGTGCTCCACAGGCAAAAGAGCTTTTCTAGGGCTGGAACTTGAAGACAACTCGTATTTTGGGGAGCAGGCTATTCTTGGACAGCTCCTTTTAGGCAGCACAGCAACAGCTCCTGTTCAAAATACCCCGTTCTCCCAGCCCAGAGTTCACACCGTGGCTATAAAGGAACAAAAAGTCCAAGTGGAAAGATGGACACAGCCAAGGTGAGGATGCCTTGAGTTTGTTTCAGGCAGAAATGCTGGATTTCGTTGTTCTGTCCGAGTTTCAGTGTTTTTCCCACTGATTTAGGGCCTGAGCTGAAGGAAGCAACCTCTGCTTTCAATCTTTCCAAGCTGCACAAGGAACCTCCAAACCTGAACCATGGATGGGATGAGCTCTTCTGTTCACCTCAACTGCCCCCAAATTTGCATCACCTGGTGCCTGGCACAGCCACTCAACAACAAATGGGTTTTGCTTTCCTTGAATTTTTAGTTTTGTCCAGGAAATGCTTTTCCTCTGCCACGAAACTTTGCCAGACTTTGCATTTTATTGTGTGCAATAAAATCAAATCAAAGAGCAGAGGGGATGTCTGTGAGTGCAGAGGGCAAAGCAGAGACTCAGGAACAGCTCTGGGAGTTGGGGAAATCACCTGAAATTCAGGATAATCCACAGCTCCTTCCTCTGTATCCCACATAAACCTGCAGCCACACAGATTTTGGGCTTGCCCTCTTCCTCGTTTTAAGGAGAAATTCCACACTGGTAATTTTTATCAAATGTCATTTTCCTAAAAGCTGTTCCCCAAAAGAGAATTCTGCCTTGTGTGCCAGAGCCTGGAGAGCCACAGCAAGCTGGGAGCTGAGGAAATCACCTGAAATACAGATAACCCATAACTGTTCCTTCTGCCTTGCTCTGCATCCCAAATAAAACTGCAGCCACCTCAGGTTGGGGCCCTGCCCTTTTTCTCATTTTAAGGAGAAATTCCATGCTGGAAATTTTTATGAAAGGGCATTTTCCTAAAATCTATTCCACCCAAAAGAGAATTCTGCTTTATCTACAAAACCTGGAGGGTCACAGCCCCCAGAAAATCCCAATACTGGACACCTGGGAAATGATCTTGGGCAAGAAAGCTACTGGAATTTGATTTTTTATTTTTTGGGGTGGTGGCTTCAGTTGTTGTTTGGTTGGGGTTTTTTTTTAATGAAAAACTGAAATGCCAGCTTAAAATTTTGATTATCAACTCATGTTGACACACAACCAAGCCTTTTCTGTAAATCAGAGAGCTGATCAATGCTGCTTTTCCTGCTCACTGCCTGCCCTAATTCTGATTTTCTTTTTGGGAGTAGTTATCATTCTTGTCTTCTCCAAAGCAGAGCTGCCCTGCAGAGCTCGGGGCTGAGTTAATTGTGTGGGGTCAGCCCTGGCAGCCCCGAGCCCTGGGGAGGGTTCCTGGCCTGAGGACAGCTCATGGAAGGCAAGAAAAGATAATAACACATCACTCATTATAGTGGGAGCACAGAAAGGAATTAGAGGGGTCAGAGGAGACTCTGGGGAAGAGAAATAAAAGCTTTGACAGGATTAAATATTTTAAAAACAAGCAGCAAAGTTGTTTTTTAGTGTCCAAGCAGAGAGAAACTGCTCAGCCATAACAAAAAGTCTCCAGTTCCACATTGTCCTTGTGCAGACAAACAGGGAGAGAGAAGCTTGGATTGAGTGGATCTCTCTTGTGAGCATCCATCATTTTCCCCAAAACCAAGAAGGCATGCCCTGATTTGCTACATTGTAGGGAGCACAATATTTAATAGATTTGCTTTAATTCAGATGCCCAGCAAGAGAGAAACTGCAACAACAGAAATCAGCCAAACCAGTGACTGCAACCCATTGGGAAGGAGCCAGAGCTGCTGGGGCATCTTGGGTTCACCCCTGGGGTTTGGAGGGAGAGCCAGAGGTGCCAGTGATGCCTTGGGAAGGCTGAGCTGGAACAGAGGCTGTAAATCTGAGGCATCACTGGGACACTTTGGGGTCACCCCTGGGGGTTTGAGGGACATTCTGAGCTCCACCTGGGCCACCACCCTGGCTTTGGAGGAAAAGGCTGAGAGAGAAGCAATCCTCCCCTGCAAAATGAGCCTTCCCAGCTTCTCCCAGGGTGATCCCAGTGCCAAGACACCAAGGCGACACTGGGAAGGGACCATCCTGCAAATGAAGGTGGTCAGAGGGTTTATTTGGATTGCTGCAGCCCCAGCTGAGGAGGGGACCCTCCAGGGATGTGACATTCCTGCTCCTTCTTTGCTCCTGAGCTGCTCCCAAAGCTGTCCCAGCAGGATCAGGGGAGGCTGCACTACAAATGGGATTTCCCAGAGAGACAGATGTCACTGATCTCTCCAAACTGAGCCCTGAGCCTGCCAATATTGGGATATTTGTAGGTCAAAGGGCCCTTCTGGGAACCCATCCAGGGGAAGATGGGGAGAAGGGAACTGGTCCTTGAATCCCCTTCGTGGGTCTACCCACAGATTTTTCCATCAGTTATTAAAACTGAGGAATGAAAATGGAAGCTAGGGGTGAGAGAGGCCCATTTTCTGACCTGCTGCATTTCCTAGCAAACTTCAGAAGCTTGGCCAAGCTGGGAATTAAGTGTAAAAATGGGGCAGGTGGGAATCAGGCTTTGTTTGAGTTGGGTTTTTTTTGTTTGGTTGCCTTAATTTGATTTTAAAATCTCCAGGCAGGAGCAACAACTTCATCTAGAGGGGCTGGGCAGAGAAGTGAATCCAAGCCATGAGGGCTCCTATGTGTTTTATAAATGCACATGTGTCCCCATGGCATCATTCCTGCCAGCAGCTTCCCAGGGTTTTGCTTTTCCATGGAAATGTTGGAAGGGCAGAAAACACCAATAAAATGTGAGCGATGAACATTCCTCACTCCTCAGTTCAAAGCCCCTGCCATGGGGAACATAAAACCAGAGATTTTCCCCAGGAGGAAGAGTAGGAACTTCATGAGTTGGATCAGGGTAATCAGAGCAGACAAAGCAGAGGAGATTGTTCTCTGGGGGCAATCCTGAATCCCTTCCCTCCCACCCTGTGAACGTTTCCTCAGCTCTTGGCCTGTGTCTTTCCTTACGGATTCCTTGCCAAGACAGGTGCTCTGCTTCCCTAAACATGCCATTAGCTGAGAGCAAACACAAACTTCCACTGAGAGCTTCCAAACTACAGCCTGGAACTCTAGCTGCATATTTATTTATGCTCAAGGTGAGTAAATATGAAAGCTTTAATCTCAGATTTGTCAGCAGAGTGATAAATCTGGCTGGCTTTTCCTGCCAGGCAGCTGGTTGGAGTTAATTCTCAACACAGGTAGCGAAGAAGGGAAGATCTATCTGTAAAAGAAATTTGAAGTTGTTATGGAGGTTAATGATCAAAATCTCAGCTGATGATCACAAGAACATTCTGTTTTCCCTTGTGCACAAGCAGTGAGCACGTTCTGGTTTGTAGCTCACACTCTTTTTTCTGAAATGAACTCCACCAAGACCAACTTTCCTGATACCTCCTTGAGAAAATCCATGTTGTTGCAGAAATTAATTCTGTGGTGTTTGTTACCCATTACAGACAATGCAAATTCAGTAGGTGGGGCTGAACTGGCTGAGGAGCACAAATCCAGGGACTCAGAAGGGGCAGAACCCAGAGCAGCTCCAAAGGCAGCACCCAGCCCAGCCCCAGCCCTGGTCACCCTAAGGCCACTCTCTGCTGGTTTTCCCAGCTTTTACAGAGACAGGGCAACTGAGAGGCTTTTTAAAAGATTTTATTCCATTATCAGTCTTGACGAAGAGTGAGACACAAGAGATGTAAAACTCAACGTCATTCCAGAAGCCAACCAATTTCCTGGTTACTATACCTTATAAATGTTTTTCAGCCTATTAGCTTTTGCCACACAATGCTGCTATTACTTCTAACACCAACCACCTATATTTTAACCTATATTTACACCAATCGCCTATATTTTTACCTATATTTTAATACCAATCACCCATATTTTCAGCTATATTTTAACCTATATTTAACACCAATCACCTATATTTTTACCCATATTTAACACCAACCACCTATATTTTAACCTATATTTACACCAATCGCCTATATTTTTACCTATATTTAACAACAACCACCTATATTTTAACCTATATTTTAATACCAATCACCCATATTTTCACCTATATTTTAACCTATATTTAACACCAACCACCTATATTTTTACCTATATTTAACACCAATCACCTATATTTTTACCTATATTTTAACCCATATTTAACACCAATCATCATATTTAACACCAACCACCTATATTTTTACCTATATTTAACACCAATCACCTATATTTTTACCTATATTTTAACCCATATTTAACACCAATCATCTATATTTTAACCTATATTTAACACCAATCACCAATATTTTTACCTATATTTTAACCCATATTTAACACCAATCACCTATATTTTTCCCCCATGTGCTCCTGCTACAATGCATCTTTCACAGTTCTAATTCTCTACAATATCTGGTGTTTTTGCAAGGCCATATTTTGAAATTTGTTGAAACTTGTTTCTGGTCCAATCTCTCTCTCAACAATGTCATCTCTATTCCATGGCTTTCCTAAGCCAGCACACCTTATCTCAGAGTTTGCATACAGATGTACAAGACTGTGTGAGCTTTCTGTCAGGTTTTGAGAATTCCTTACAAATCCTTTTCCCACATCTCTCCACTCTGCTTTTGCCCTGGATTAGGAGCTGCTCCTGCAAACCCAGAGCTGTCCCTCTCTGCAAGGCAGCAGAGAGTTTAAAACCCCTGATCTGGGTGGGAGCAGCGAGCTTTGATCTGGCCTGGGGAGCTCCTGGCACCTGCAGCTTAGGAGATCCATAAAACACAGCTCGAGGCTGCAGGAGCAGAATTCCAGCCAAGCCTGCCCTGGACTGGCCCTTCCCTGACTTTTGTCCCTTAATCCCATGGCTGGAGCTTCCCCCACGTTCAGCCTGTGAACACTTCTGGAATATTTACACCCAGCATTATCTGCCCGGAGCAGAAATCCAGGGAAAGCCTTGCTGGCTCTCCCCACAGGTGTTCCCCAGCCTGGGCTGTTTCTGGGCTGGGGAATCAACAGGCTTTGTTCACCTCCAGCAAGGCTTTCCTACAATGAAGCCTGAACAATCAGGAATGGCATGGAGCCCCCATGAATCACTTCTCACACTGTTTTTGTATCCTCTGTGTGTTTGTCTTTCTTCCCAAGGCTATTCCCAAGCTGTGGCATTCCCCTGGAGCCCTATTAGAGCCATTCTTTGTATTTACTAACAGGAAGCATCACAGCTCTGTCCTCACCAGCTTCACTCGCAGGCCCTCTTAATTATTCGTATATTTTTTTTTTTTTAAGCATATTTGGCAAAAATCCCCGTTCCTCCATTCTTCCTGCCTAGCAGGTTATTTCTTTCTTCCTCAAGGTGCAATCCGGTTTCCTTTTGTTCTTAAATTGCCTAATCCTGATACTTTCCTGGATATTGTGGGAAAGAGCTCTGCTTGACAACCAACTTTTCATTTCCATCCTGATTAGCAAGCACATAATAACTGGAAGCATAATTTACACTTTGATTTAAGCCACCTCATTCACATTTGGAAGGAAATCTAGGATGACTAAAGCTTGAAAGGAAAGGCAGGATAAGCAGCATTAAGGAGCTGTCAGGGATCGGAATTGCATTAAATGTTCCTGTTTAATTGTCACAGACTTGTGGCCTCCTGCACGATCACCAGATGATGGCAGAGAACTCTTTAATCTGCATATATGAAGCTCAGAAAAGAAGGTAGAAGGGCAAGCTGGGTGACAGGAATCCTGCATCCCACTGTCTCTTCAGCTCACCAATATATTCCTGCATTAATTCCTTGGCACTGTTCCCCTGCCCACAGCTCTTCTCTTTCTGAGGCTTTATCTTCGTGTTTTAAACTTGTGTCTTTGCTTTATATTTGTGTTTCCAATTCTTCTTTTTGGCACTTATTAAACAACCTAAACCCCAAACTGAACACAGAAGAGCTGCAATGCTATAAACATAAATAGCTGCATACTCATAGCGCCATCAAAATTCCCAAAAAACTGCTCCTGTGTGCTCTCTGCTCAGAGCCTTCACTCTCCAGAGCAGCTCGAGTTTGGCAGATCCAGCAGAGAATCCCTGGATTCACCACCTCAAATTCCAAGGCTTTTCCTGCCCATATTCCAGCCCAGGTATGGAAATCCAGCCTCATGGTGCTCTCTCATCTCATCTCTTCCTCCCCAGGCTGGGCTTTTCCATCCCTTTCTCTTCAATCTTCAAAATCCCAACAATCAAAGCCACACCTTTAGATCCTCACAGACACCAAGCAGCCAAACACTGAAATTACTGAACAGTGCTTGTAAAAAATGGAGTGTTTCTCCCTGCACCCCACCCCACTGTGAGATGTTAAAGCAGGAAATCTCTCCTTCCTGATCTGTTCATATCAAAGCAGATTGACAGAAAAGAACCCCTGAAAGAGTCAGGTTTGTGTTTGTCCCTCAACTCTGTAATTCACAGAGAGGTTGGCACTGGATTTGGTCCCTGGAGTAACTTCCAGCCAGGATATAAAATCCCTTTCAAACTTTTTTTCAGAGACTGAAATATAAATCACTCTTGCCACATCACGCTGTACTGGTTCTAGCTGTCCCAAAAAATGTCACACAGTTCCACTGATGACATTTATTTAATTTAGTCTGAAGTGTGTGGGGGATTTTTTTATGATGTGATTTTATCTTTTGGGCTGCAGGTGTATTTTAGATAAAACTCCTGGCTGCAGACTGAGATGCTCTTCCCATTGACATCAAATTTTCTTGGATCTCCAGGGATCATCCAGCCATAAACTTTCCATGGTTAAAGTTCTCTGGAAAATCTCTGGCACTGCCCTAAATTCTCCTGCTCTCTCTCTGATCACTCTCTTTGATGCTGAATAACATTTTTTTTGTGACTTCTCTCCAAGTTTCAGCCAGGTGATCTCTTATCTTTGTAAAAATCAGATTCCTGGACACTTCAATAAAACAACAATGCAGGGAATTGCCAGCAAACCATCCCAGGAGGAGCAAGCCTCTCTGACAAGGAGGTGTCAGGGGTGAATGCCACCAGCTAAGCCAAAGGATACGACTGTCAGAGGATGGATCAGGGCAAGGAATGTTCAAAGGAAAGCTCAGAGAAGTGAAAAATGCAAACCCCGCACAAATTGCGTGCCTGCCCCGGCAAGCAGAGCTCACAGAGGTCTGCAGGGGAACTGGGAGCTCATCTTGGGCACATTCAAGGCCCCCCAAAGCCTCCTAAATTAATCATGGCCTCAGCTTCAAGAGATGCTTTCAACTGTGTGTAACTGGATGTCTTAATTGCTCTTTCAATTAAAAGGGGAATGGAGCAGTCTTTGTTTTGCTCGACGTGTTCCAAAGGAGTTTTAATTTCAGAGAAAAGTGCAGAGAGTAACATTTTATATTTTTTCTTGTGTCTCCAAAGGAAGAGGAAAAAAAGGAAAACAAGACAAAAAATTTTGCTGGAAAGTTTTTGGGTTCTTCAAACTTTAAAAAAAATCAAGCTCACAGCAGTCAATCAATCAAATCCCACTTGGATCAGAGCAGCTGATGCCCCTGGATCCCTGGAAGTGTCCCAGGCCAGGTTGGATGGGGCTTAGAGCATCCTGGGAGAGTGGAAAGTGTGGAACTGGATGACGTTCCTACCCAAACCATTCCATGATTCAGATCAAAATGAAAAGCTTCACAAACTCCACACGCATTCACCGTGCTGCTCCTCCCCCTTCTGCCCAGGGGACGTGGCCAAGGCCACATCAAAACCTGGGAACAACCTAAAGCCCTTTTCCATCTGCTTTAGATACAGGGAGGACCCAGAGGAACCTCTGGAGGTGGCAGAGCAGTGACACAGAGGGATGGCAGGGCCTGGAGGCCTCTGCTTGCCTGGGTGGGGCTGGGAACAGGTGAGTTCTATTTATCCAGGTGGGGAGAGACAAATCCAGCAGGATGAACAAATCAAGGAGCTGATTTGCTGTGCCTGGGCAACTGGAAAGGAGCTCTCCCTCTGCCCACCTGGTGGTGGCTTGCACAGGTGTTTGTTGAAGATATGTGTATTTAAATTCCTGCCTCTTTATTACTCATAAATAACAAAGTTATCACCGAGTGCAGAAGCAATAGATCTCCTCCTGGTCTAATCCTGGCCTCTCCTGATCGTTTTATCCCAGGGAAATTCATCACAGCTGAACCTGAGGCTCCTTTAGGAAATGTCAGCCCTTTCTACAAGTCATTCCCCAGTGAACTGACTGGGGAACAACTCAGCATCGCTTCTCATGGGCAATAAAATTGGGAAACTGAAGAACCTTTCATGAAGCAAGTGATCCATTAATCAATTTAGGAGAATTATTGGGATTTTTGGCATCCAAAGCCATGGAGTTCTTCACTGTTTGTGGTGCCTGTGCCCTTTCCAGATGGAATATCAGCAGAGACTCTCCCTTGGCTGGGGACAGAGACATGAAATCACTCTGGGTTCATCACTGAGCTTTTTTGCACCACTTCTGATGTAAAACTGACCCTGGAATTGCTGCCAGCCCTGCCTGCATGCTCAGCTCACAGCTTTGGGCTATAATTAGCTTGGTTTGGGCAAAGCCAAAATTGAAACCCAATCATAAGAAAAGAGAGAAACAGGAGAAAACTCCTTACAGTTTTTGAAGTGCACATCACCTCGTGTACTTCTCTGAAATCTGCATTTCAATGCCAGTCTCAGGACTGAAAGGTACTAAATTCACTTGTCCAAGTGATTTTTTCTCAGTTAGATGATTTCCCCTTATTTGGGTGGTCATTCCTTCCCTCATCTGTTTACAGATTTCCATTACTTATAATAACAATTATTTAAGTTCTTTGCCCACTTTGTAGTTGCAATGAATTTGTGGAGTTTTATCAGCAGCAGGTATGAGAGAGCTGATGAACCATCATGAGAATATGCTCCCTGAGTCCTGAAAATTACCTATTTAGAACCCGTTTTGCCTCCTAAATAAAATAAAAATTGGTATTCTGAGGAAATGTCTCTCTCCCTTTATTCCGTGTCTGGAGAAATGACCTTGCTCTTAATTTAAGCACCTTAAAACCAGAGCTGGATGAATCCAGTCTTTGCTGCTAAGTGAGCACATGGAGCCTCTTTTCCTTTATAATTAGGCCCATCAAACCTTCTAACCCTGAGGGTCTTTTTTGAAAATCCTGTGCTAATTTCAGCTGCTGGATAAGTGTCCAAATGTTTGGGTGCCTATGGAAACTTCCTCTGGAGCAACCATAAGGAAGCTGTATTTGTAGTCCACGCATTTCCATGTATCATTAATATATGGCAAGAATGTAAGTAGTTGGAAAATATGTTCACAGTCCCTGGTTGATTCTTCCAAGATGGGGCTGTTGTAGGAAAAAGGATTAGGTGAGTTAAAAGTGCCCAGGGCTCAGCAGTCATTAAGAGCTCCAACTGCTCCCAGCAAAAATACTTTTTGCAGCTGCACTTTGGCGAAATGTTTCACGTGGTTGGGGTGGTTTGATTTCTCCTGGGCATGTCAATATTCCTGGGCAGGAATATTCCACTGCTCAGCATGCAGGAGCCAAGGTGGGTGGGTGGGTTTTGGGTAAATGTTGAGCTCTGAAAGCTCAACCAGAGAGATGCTGAGCTTGGAGTAAACATGGAGTTGGTGCCTTAGGATTTTAGCTTTTATATTTTTCATCTATTTGTAATCCTGCAATTCTTTAATATAAAACTCTAAACTCCCTGTACAGTGAGAGCTGCTGGTTTCCCATTTTGGGCAGACACAACAATTCCTCTCCAGGCCTGGCAATCAAGGACACCTCACTGCCTCAGGCCTGAGAGATGGAAACAAAAGTGAGTTGGGGGAGAAAACTTGGGGTAAATGACTTCATTAGCTGAAGCTGTAATTGGAAGATGAATATACAAATATACCCCAATATACAAATGGACCAAAAAAGTGTGAAAACCCATGACCCATTGTCCATTTCGGGTGGGCTTTGTCTGCCCTAAATGTACCTGAAGGCCCTTCAATAAATATAAACACTTTTTATTCCCTTAATTTTGTCTGGCCTCTGTTCTCAGCTAAGACCAAAAGGCATCAGAGTGATCAAATGGGGATGGATGTGTTATTTCCTCTGCTTTAAACTGTGTTTCCCTGGGGTTGTGCTGCCAATATTGGGGTACACATGATGATCCTGGCACTTCCCAGGCTCCCAGGACAGCCCTTTGCTCTTCCCTCTGTCCATCCAGGCAGCTCTGCCAAAGCCTTTGTGTTGGACAGGGCTGACAGCAAAGGGGGAACTCCCCAGGGCAGTGTGGGAGTGTGGCACTGCTCCAGTCCCCACTGTGATCTGAGCCTGGCACAGCCCAGAGCCCACCCAGAGTGATAACAGAGCTGTGTCACCACGGCCATGGGACATGCTGCCATGGGGACAGACTGGGATTGGCTTCCTGGCCTGCTGGAGCAGCCTGGGCTGGTGGAAGGGGTTGGAATGACACGAGCTTCAAGGTCCACTGCAACCCGAACTATGCTCTGAGTCTGACTTTCTCTGGCTGAATTCTGCTCTTCCCACCAATGAGGACGTCCTCCAAAAAGTCATTCTTTCCCCCTCACTTGGAAAGTGATTTTTGGTTTAAAATTCACTCAGCATGAATTTTCCTGAAACATTGGTGAGCTTCATTGCCATGGACTGAGAGGTAAAGGCCTTTGCAAACCCAAACGTAAGAAAAAATTATTATAATGGCACTTTAAACATATTTTAAATAGATCCTTAGAATTTAAATGCAAGCCAAACTTTTGGTCATGACCTTTTTAGCAATCTTGAATCTATGAGTAATATTTTATCTGATTCTGGAGAAATAAAAGTACAGAGAATTTATTCCTTTACTGAGTAATTTGTTTTGATAATTCCACACCAGTTCTAGAGTAGAGTCTTTATTGAACACAAACCCATGATCTTTTCACCTCTGATATAACAGTGCTCCCTAAACTCAGTTCTATCCCACTCTAAGGTGGGAGCTGCTTTCCAAGTGGTTGTTGAGGTTGTGGTGTCTCCCAGCTTCCCACTAATAAGTCAGGCTCTGCAGTGGGCTCAGCCTCTTGCCTTCATCACCCACTCACCCAATATTTCCCTAGGAGTGTCCTTTTCCAAGGAAAATCCAATCCATAAGACCTTTGCATGCAGTGGACATTAAAAAAAAAAAAATAAAATCAATAGCATTAAGCCTCTGTATAGAGCTGCTAATTTATCTAAGAATCAGTCAGCAAACAAGAGTCTGCTGGGTTGTGGTTTTGGCTGCCTGACTTCCCCTAAACTTGGAAAAATGTGTAAATAAAGGAACAGCAATAAGATAAAAAGTTGAATAAACTGTGGAGATACAGCAAAAAAATAAATCTGTGCCTTCTTGGAATAACCAAAAGACATAGAGACCAGAGATGTTTACAGGAGAGCAGGACAGATGAGGCTAATTCAGGGATCACCTTTTCTGTATTATAGGTAAAACTAGGAATTTCTACTCAATAACTGTCCCATCACAACTGAAGTTTAGAGACTTCTCAGCTATGTGAGCCTTTCATGCCATGGAGGAGGATAAAGGCTGGATAATAGAAAGGAAAAGGTTGGTACAGCATGGGGGTGGGGGGTGAAATCAGAGATATGGACATGGTGGCAGAAGGTGTTTCAGAATGGGAAAAGATGTTACAGAACAGGTGAAGGTGTTTCAGAACGGGTGAAGGTGTTTCAGAACAGCAGAAGGTGTTTCAAAAGGGCAGAAGGTGTTTCAGAACAGCAGAAGGTGTTTCAGAATGGGTGAAGGTGTTTCAGAATGGGTGAAGGTGTTTCAGAATGGGTGAAGGTGTTTCAGAATGGGTGAAGGTGTTTCAGAGGGGAAAATACCGTGGTACTGCCCTGTCCCACGTTTTGTAAGAGCGGAGACAACAATAGTTTGTGAGGAGAAGCTGAGGAGCGAGGCCAGAGTGCTGAGCAGCCCGAGACAGGACAGGGCTGGGCCTGCAGGCCAAGCTGGGCCTCCAAGACAAAGGCGAGGAGCTCATGTTTGCAGCGTGAAGTCACGGAAAGGGCGCGGGAGCCGGGGTGGCACGAGGAGCTCCAGCCCTGGAAAAAGCCGTGGTGGCTGCAGCGCTCTCAGCTCAGCTGCTCGAGCCAGAGATTTCCTGCTGAGCCACAAACGTCACCGCTCCTGCTCCTGCCACAACTGCTCAGGACAGGAAAATATGGGAGCTGCTGGCTCCATGACTGCCAACATCCTGCTCCAGACCCGGGGCTGACCCTGCAGCAGCCGTGGTTGCCAAGGGACAATCTTACGTATTCAGATTTGTTTTAGCAACATCATAATAAAGGTTTTTTGCTCAACAGTTTGTGAAACTTTGGTTTGAAACTAGAGGCAAAGTATGAGATCTTGGTAGAAGACGATGCCAGGGGAAAAAGCAAAAATAACATGTTTTGTGTGTGAAAAAACCATAAATAAAAGTGACAATTCATGATGTAAAAGTGACAATTCATGATGTAAAATTACCATTTATGAGATAAAAGTGACCATTTATGTGTGTGAGAGACTGGAAGGGCCTGTCAATGAGAGAATATTTTATATCTCCTTTCATTTGCAAGAATTCATGGTGGTTTCCTCTAACTACAAACACCACATTCACTCCAGAGAGAAAAAAAAACAATAACAGATGAAAAACTTTGTTAAAATGTGTTCAAAAAGGAAAAACTGGGAATGACAGTCAGGGAATCTGGGCAGGCCCATGTAGGGCTGTCCCCTGTAGAAGGTCACCTGTTACTACAAAGCACTGGAAGCTTCTAGGACTAAAAACCACTTTTAAAACCCTCCCCAGCACCAAGAATAAAAGGTGAACTGAAGGAACACCAAGATGGGACTGTCTTTAAGATGTTTAATCTTATAAAGAGTAACAGTGAGGATGACTGCAAGAAACTTGTTCCTATCCTGTTTTTCCTGCCTGTTCAAACCTCTGCCTGTCTGGAACCAGCTGCTCAACGCTCCAAACCTTCTGCAGCCACGTCTGTCCCAGTGCCACGGGGAGAAGATGCTATTGTGAAAATCATGGATGCGCTCATCGCCCTTTGTTCCAGGCCCACAGCGCGGCCTGGTCCAGAAAACACGTCAGGTCATCAAATCAGCGCAGTAAATCTTCCCTTTTACTTAGAAAGACAAAAATAATCCTGACTTTTTCATGAGCTCACACAACACCAAGAGGCATTTCAGACTCAGGAAAGGATCTCATTTCTGCTGTCACAAGTTGGACAGGGCTGCACTTGGATGGGCCCTGGGGCTGCACACGGAATCCAGCTCTGTCCCAAAGGGGAGCATCCAAGGCACAGATTTGGTGGCAAGACCCCATCCCCAGCTCTTTTTCTGAGTTCACCAGTGCAGGGGCCCTGCTGCAGCTGGTGCCAGGCCCAATATTAAATGCAGAAGAAGGAAAAGGACTCGGCAGGAGCAGGGGCTGGGCCTCCTGGGCGAGAGGGCCCAGCCGCCACAGAGAGCGCGGAATCGCTTTCCATGATCCTCGCTTGGAGAGCTGGCCTGATTTCCTTTCATGTGTCCTCACTATTCCTATTGGAAGGGATTTCCAGCCTCTGTCTATTTATACCCATTTCTTCTTGTGCCAACATTGTCTCTTCACTTAAATAACTTTCCTCTGCCTGCTGCTTCGCCTCCTTGATGCTCAGGCAGCTGTCAGATCCCCTCTCAGCCTGCTCTCCTCAGGCAAAACAAGTCAATCCCATTTAATAACCCCTGAGGAAGAATCCCCATTCCCTGGATTCTCCATACCCTACAACAAGCTCCTCTTTCTGGATGTGCTGGTGAGGATCCACAACCCAACCTCTATGGAAGTTCTCTATCCAACACATTTTAGGGCTGTATCATAATCTGAGGACGCAGAGGAAAGGCCTGTGGTTCTTCCTTTGCTTTCAATAGAACAAAACAATCCCCATGTAATAATGCAGCAATTAATTACACCTCTGGTATCCTACACTGAGCTAGGAGGAAACACTGTGGGTCCTAGTGCAGAATATTCATTTTCTCATTGACAAGAGCAAATGAGGACACTGGCTTTTCTTATAAAAATGTTAAGGCCCAGGTAGGAGTTCAAAAATGAACTAAATATCTGTTTATTGGGTAGAGAAGGATGCAGACAGGTAAAGAGAACAGAGTTCCCTTCATAGCTTGGGAAATGCAAATAATTCCTTTTACTATCATCATCTCCACTTCTCTCTTTTTCATCAGCATCATATCATGGAATCATGGAATGGTTTGCATTGGAAAGGACCTCAAACCTTATCCAGTGCCACCCTCTGCCATGGGCAGAGACACCTTCCACTGTCCCCGGCTGCTCCAAGCCCCATCCCACCTGGCATGGACACTTCCAGGGATCCAGGGGCAGCCACAGCTTCTCTGGGCACCCTGTGCTAAGGCCTGCCCACCCTCACAGGGAACAATTCCTTCCCAATCTCAAAGCTATACCCACTCTTAGTTTGAAGCCATTCCCCCTCTTCCTATCACTACATGGCAGATAAAAGATCTGTTTCTCCTTGAAGTCAAGTCAGTGATAAAACTCCTGTTGACTTCTTGTTGTTGCAAGGAGCAGATGAGGGTTCTGGTTTTTGTAACATGGACAGAAATCTGCTGGAATAAATGAATTTCAGTGATAACCTCACTTAACAGAGCACCCTTATCCAAGACAGAATAAAACAGAGAGGTTTTCAAAAGATGCAGAGAGAAGTTGGTCACAGAAAGATGAGTGGGGCTGAAAATGCAGCTAAGAATTCTTCCAAAGGTTCAGCCTGTGCCCAGATCATGTAAGGTCCTGCTGGACTTGCACACTCATGATTTACACACCCACAGTGGGTCTCTGCTGCTAATGAGAACGTGATGTTATCATGATTTACACCTCGCCTCTGGAATACACCTTCCCACAAAAATCCTGCCACATCTATCACCCCAGGCCTCCTCCCCAAACAGCAGAAAGGGCAGAAATAACAAGGTCTTGCAGCAAAAGCCCAAGCAGCTCAAAAAGAAACTATGTCAGGAGTAACAAATCCATGGCTTATGTCAGACCCTGCTCCAGATAAGGGGAAATATTTTTTAATGAAATCCAAGTATGGCCCTTGCAGATGTGGAAAGAATGCAGCAGGAAGGTATTTCCAATTCCCAGTGGAAACAGGTTTTGCAGTGGGGTTGTTTTAATATTTTTTTCCAGTTGCCCCTTGCCCTCTTTGCTGTGTCCCTGGGGACTGGGGAGCAGCAGTGGCCTCATTCCAGACAGGAGCAGACCCAGGGAACGCCTGTGCGAGGCTGTGGAGCACGAGAGGAAATCTGTGTTCTGTGATTAATTCTCCTGCTGATTCACAATTCTGATACTGCACCAGTGACATTAAAAATCCCCACACACGGGAATACTTTTCCACAAAACCAACCTTGCTTGGCCACTGCACTCAAACACCTGCTAAAATCAGGGAAAATGGAGATTTCATCCTGGGTTTCTTTCATTTTCCTGCTTCCCAGTGGGTGGCATTTCCCTCCCTCCTTCCCTTTTCCTTCTCCAGTGCAGAAAGAACTTATTTATGAGGGAGATAAGGGAGAACAAATCCTAGAAGAGCCTCTTTGGCCTCAATGCCATATTTTTGATAAGTGTCCTATGTTTAAGAAGAATGAGGTTAAATCTTGAATTATTTCTGAACAAATAGTTGGACAGTAAAACCCAGGTGCTTGCAGGGATGCTGGTGAGGTTCTGCAGCCTTTATTTAAATCTGAAAAAAGATATATTTCTTTTTTTCCCCACAAAAGGAGTCAGAGTTTTGCCCTGGAAAAAGGCCAACTTCACCTCTTGATGGTTAAATAGCCCCAAATATCAGCTTGTACTTAAAATCCCTGCAAATGTTTTGGGTGGCAAAATTCTGTGGAAATTTGGGTTGAGCTGGGTAACATTTTTTCCTTACAATGCCTTCAGCACAATCCAAATTTCCAGAGCAAACAGCATTTTTTCCCCCCGAAGATTTTTCAGCCTTCAGTGACAATTTGCAATGTGTTATTTCAATTAATTGTCAACTGTTTCCAGATCTCAGAGCAGATCACTGGATATAAACCCGGCACTGCTACTCAATTTGCTTCTCTTTCCTCTCATTTATTTTCCAAGACAAGAGCTTTGGGGTGACCATCTGCTTCTCATTTCAAACCTGTCTGCTTTTGTTGATACCTGATGTCTTCTGCCTCATGCACAAGCTCAATTAAAGATTGATAAGCAGAGTTTTGTTTTGACACAGGTCCCCTCTTCCGAGCAGCAAAGCTTCGCAATTCCAGGTTGTTTTTGTGGTGCAGGTTTTTTCAAAGGCTTTAAATTCTGCTTTAGCCCCATGTTTGGCAACTCTTTCCAAATCTGCTTTTGAGTTACCCTGTGAAATGGAATAGAGACATTTTTGGGCTGAATTGGAGGCATTTTGAAATGTGGGGCCATAGGAAACGTGATGTTAAAACTCCATCTCTTCCTCCCTCCTGGTTTCCATGCTAAACCCTCTCAGTTTTTAGGCTGAAATAGCTTTATTTGCCTAATTCCCAGTGCTGTTGTAGCACTGTGAGGATCACTCTGGCTCCTCTCCACTCTTTCACCTCTGATGCAGCTGCTGTCAGGTGAACAGCTCCAGGCAGAGAGCCAAATACCAACCTCTCCACATGCTCAAAGTGATGTTTATTCTCTTAATTGACTCCTTGTCTCCCCTGCCCCCAGCAGGATAAAGCAGCTTTAAACCTTTCCCAACAGCCACCTCTTAAGTGGCAGTGACTTAGAGCAGGCTTGAAAGGAAAACAGGAAGAAATTACTAATATAAGGAAGAAATTGTGTTTATCACCACCAAAATCTGCTTTCCCAGCCCCTCTCAGAGCTGTTCAGGGACCAAATGTGAGGACAAAGTTAAAAAGTGTGATCTAAACTCAAGTGCCGCTTAAAACCAGTTTTATTTCCATTCTAAAAGCTCTGATCTTGCTTTTCCCCACCCAAGTTTTGTGCCCAGGGTGTTATTCTTGCATTAAGAATTTAGTCTTTTGAGGGTTTCAGGTAATGGAGAAACCCGAGCCTGCCTGGAGGGAGCTTTGGTTCCCCTAAAACACCAATTCCTCACTTTCTCTCCCCCTTTTTCCATCCTACAGACAGAACTGGCTGATGTTGGGTAGGATGAACCTCAGACAGGAACTTCCCACGCTTCAGGTGGGAAGCTGCTCTTGTCTTCCCTTTTAATTATTCCCCAAAGCCCTTGATTATCCTCTATTTTCCCCATCTAGGCAGAACATCATACACAAGCAAAATCCTCAGGGGTTTTTTTTCCCTGTCTGTTTTCCTTACTCTGTTCATATTTTTCTCATAAAATCTGTCACCAGTGGCCAGTTCCTTTCTCTCTGTAATGGAAATTTTGGGACTGGTTAAGAAAAAAACCCAATCCTAAATCATTAAGTAAGATAATATCTCAGAATTATTACTTAAGAATGAGAAATTTTATAGCAGACATTTTGACAGGACATTTTTCACTTACAAAACCACCATTTTTTTTTTTCTCCCTTAGGTTATAAGGTGCTTAAATCATTTTTGCTGAAGGAAGGAGGAAACAGCTGTGGCTCAAATAAACTTTTTCCGTCTGTCATTCCATCTTTATTTTCCCTTTCTGTGCATTCAGCACTCTCAGAGAGAAAGCAGCAGCAGCACCAGGGCCAAGATTAGAAGTTAAAGAATGTAAACTTGAATTTGGCGGATTTTGGGCAAGGTCTGAAAGCAGGAGTTCTCTCCTTGTTTCCTGGCCAGGTTGGACGTTCCAATTCTGGGTGAAGAGGCCAGGATGGATGTGCCAACCTCTGCCAATCCCTGCAGCCTGAATTTTCCCTCACTTTGGAACCAGGCTGTGGATCCCATTCCCAGGCTGTAGATCCCATTCTCAGGCTGTGGATTCCCTTCCCAGACTATGGATCCCCTTTCCCACACTGTGGATCATCTTCCCAGATCATGGATCCCCTTCCCAGACTGTGGATCCTTTTTGCAGGCTGTGGATCCCCTTTTCCAGACTGTGGATCCCAAATTCTGGATCCCCTTCCCAGATTTTGGATCCCCTTCCCAGGCTGTGGATCCCCTTCCCAAATTCTGGATCCCCTGCCCAGCTGCTCCCATTTAATCCAAGGAGATTGCCTGGAGCAAACCTAACCCACCCAAAGGAAGGACAAGCACTTGAGTGATCATGGAATCTCCAAGGTTGGAAAAGACTTCCAAGGTGATCAAGCCAAACATGTCCAGTTTTTGGGGATCACTTTAGACTGAGATTATTGAAAAGAAAAATCTTGGAGGGACAATCCAGATAAACACAAAGTGTTCTCAGCTGCTCTGAGACTTTGCCCAAATTTCCCCTTCAAGCCTTTCCCTCCCACCCTTTCCATCCCAAGCATTTCTTGTGTTCTAACGTTCCTCAGATCTATTTTCAGGAATTCTGATTTTGGATCAAATCCTGACCGGTGCCTGTGGAAGTATCTGCTTCTCAGGATGCCTGATAGCAAGTGTGGAAAACCAGTCTGGATAAATATTATCAACATCAAAGCTGTTTTAATGCTAAACTCCAATAAGGAATCATTCAAATTAATGATATTCAGGAAAACATCCAAAGTCCAGGCCTCATTTCACAGTGGGAGAGTAAAATATTAACATGACAATATCAAGAGAGAGTTTTCCATCAGGGGAAGGTGTATAGAAATTTATAGTCAATTTTTTTCCATTAATTTCTTTTGAAGGAGCAGAATGAATCAGTGTGGAGCTGGAACACAAAGTTCTGCTCTTTTCTATTGGGCAGAGAAAGGTTCTCAACTAAAATATCCCAGAAAAAATCTGATGATTATTTGGGTGAAAAAAAGAGTGGACAATCCCACAGTTATTGTTCATTTTTATGCCAGCTAAACTGTGTTGGCACCCATCCCAAAAAAGCCAGCACGTATTTTGAGTTTGATTTTCATTTTCTCCTTCCTTTAAAAAACTCCCCCCATGAAGTCAGCCAGGATTTAAACAAATACATCTATAGCATGATAACACTGCGCTGAAACAAAATAATTAGGAATGAGGCCTGAAATAACTGTCTAAAGACACTGGGAAACGTAAATCAGGCCAGGAACTGGAATAACAGGGAGGTGATGATGGAGCCTGGCTGAGGTGGCCCTGCTGGAGAACCCAGAGGTTGTTTTGATAGGAAGAGCATCAGATGGATCAGTGCAAGGTCTGGGTGTTCCATGGAGCTCCTGGGCCAATCCATCTCCAAGAAATCTGTCAGAAAGGGCAAATGGGCACTGTAATTCTTCCCACGAGTTAGGTTCTTTTGTGGGAGCAGAGCAGCTTTTAACTGACAAAGACTGATCTCACCTCTGCGAGCCAGGCCTCTTATCTAATCTTTTGTACTTTTATTTTTACACAAACCCCGCTAATATTCTATTAAACCTTTTTTATTCATTTTGAAGCTATAGGAATGCTGTTAATTCTGAGATTTGCACCTCTCCTGTAGATCCCTATGGACTTTTTTGGATGGAAATAAATATTATTCCTTTTTATTACTTGATGGCAAAGAGCTCAACTCAACAAAGGGAGTTTTTCAGTGCATTTGAGTTCTCAGTTTCCATCTTTATTGAACTATTTCAGACTTTTCCACAAATATTTCCCAGAGCCTCAGGGACACAGGGTGTGCCTTATCAATCATGGAATGGTTTGTGTTGGAAGGGACTTTAATGACCATCTCATTCCATGGGCAGGGACATCTTCCACTATCCCAGGGTGTTCCAGCCTGGCCTTGGACACTTCCAGGGATCCAGGGGCAGCCACAGCTCCTCTGGGAACCTGTTGAGTTTTTACCTTCTTTTTGCCAAGATGGGGATTAAATGTGCTAGAGGGTATTTCTTGCTGGACTCAGATGTTTATCAGTTCTTATCTCTGCCACAGTCTCACAAACCCTGAGTTCTGCAGCACTTCACTCTAACAAACTAAAAATGGAGCCCCATCTCTCTCTCTACGAGGCCTTTTAAGGATAAACTGTCCAATTAAGAAATGACACCTAAATTATTTTCACTTTTAATCTAACAACCAACCACCTGTGGCCACAATGTGGATTTTTATCCATTTACAAAAAACCATCCAAACCCATGGAGAAGAAGTTGAAGAAGAATGAGCAGCCTCTGCCCTAAAACCTCCATCTTGCCCCATATCTATTACTGTATTCTAAACCCTTAAACTCTAAGTTTTCCACCCTGTGATATCACACACTTCTATCCAAACTCCACACCCACAATCCCAGTTCAACCACTCCATTTTGGAAGCCTTTGGAAGCTTCTCCATGGCCTCAGGTCAATGCAGCGTTCTCTTGGGGGTCAGTGCCTGGCAGCACAGAAAGTCTCCAATTCTCAGCAGCCACCAGGGTTCCAACAGGCACCCTCTGAATACAGAATTTTCTCCTCACCTTTAATCCAAATCAATCCATGATTTATTTCACTGCCCACTTACTTACAGGATTTCCAGTCCCGTCCCTGGGATCCCTCAGAGGGAGGATGCCCCAAATTAAGGAGCCCAGATTCGAGTCCATCACTCTGCCCTGAGCTGGACACCTCTGCCACCCCCTCAGTGCCACCTCTGCCACCCCCTCAGGGTGCCACCCCCTTAGTCCCACCCCCTCAGTGTCACCTCCAGCCCTGGGCACTGCCAGGAGGGCTTTCCTCTCCTTAAATCTTAAATTTGCTCCTCTCCCTCCTGGCATGACCTGTTAATTTTGAAGGTTGTTATGTGGGCAATAAGACTTTTTCCCCTAAAAATTGAAACATTTCACATTTATATTTGGCCCCAAAGTTAAACACCAAACCAATGGGTTTCAAGGTATTTTTTTTTAGAGAAAAAGTAGTAAAAAAAAAAAACAACAAAAAAACAGGGAAGGCTGTTCAGATCCCATCCCTGCTGAGTCACAGGATGTTCCTCAGGCTCCCAGCAGGAGCTGTCCCCAAGGCAGGACGTTCCTGGGAACACCAGTGAGTCACTGGTGTCACTTTTATCCCCTGCATCCATGGATGGGAATAGCAAAAGGTGTCCTGCAAAAACCACCTCCTTTTTATTGCTCTTCCTTCACGCTGCTGCTGAGCTTAAGAGGCACTGGGATAATTGGGAAGGAGTTTAAAATGAACTAATTAATTATTTCCTACATTATCCCTGTGAAATCTCACTTTGAGCCTCATGTGCATCCACCAAGCTCAAATAAAGCTCTGAAATTTCTCTTTTTTTTTGTGGAAAACATGTTAGTGCCACTATTGACATTGGCTCTGAGGGGCAGATCACCAGGAACAGGGAGAGCTGCTGCTTTTTGTCTCATCAGAAATGTGGGGAAGTCAGCAGAGATAAGAAAAGGCACTACTGGCAATGCACGGGGTGACCACAGATCAATATTTTTCATGCAAAATGTTTTCCTTAGTCGAAAAATGCTTTGGTTTTGCAGGTACAATTCAGGTCACGAAAACAGAGTTTTGGAACATCCTTTTTTTGCGTTTCAAGTGCTAATGAACTTGAAATTATTTGTTTTTTAAAAGAAAACCATCTTTTGCAGGTGTCCCCTTGCCTGAAAGCTTGATGTGTTTCACCAAAACCATTCCAAGTGTTTGGTTTGGTTCAATAAAAAATACAAACATTTAAAAAAAATTCAGAGTTTTTCTCTCTTTGATGAGGTCCATTTTTTTTCAAAGTGTACAGAAGTTCTGTGAGATAAAAGCCAGGAAAATGAGCACAGAAATTAATGAAATGATGGGGCCAGTGGCAGCCAGGAGCAGCTGCGGATGAGGGTCCTGCTGATGAACAAATTTGTGTATTTTTGTCTAATTAGGACGAGGATTCTTGGCCTAGAAAATCATCATCCTTAAACCAAGACCTAAACTTTGCAACATTGTAAAAGACCTGAAAATGCATCTTGGCCTGGAAAGGTTTAGTCAGCTTCAGCACCAGACTTCATTTCTAATGATGGAAAATCGCTAATCTTCCCAAGTTTGTCACCAAACCAGTGCTAAAATCTGAATGGAAAAAGTTTTGCAGTCATTTCTGTGAAATGTAATGGAATTCAGAAAAGGAGAAAAATAAAGAGAGTGTTATTTCTCTTTGGCTTTTGGTTGTTGCACGGGCTGGTCTAACTTGACTTTGTGTCTTGGAATCAGCAGCCTGGACTCCACTGACCCCTCTCAGCAAAATCCTTCAGGTACCAGGAAAACCTTGCTGGGGAAAGAGCTTTGAGAGGACCTTGGATTCAAGTTCCAAAGCTCCAGAAATCACCATTTCTTAGATGTTAGATTAGGAATTGAAAGTGTTAATTACTGTTTGTTGACTTGGTCAGTGCGCTTTAATCAGATTAACATGGGGGGTTTTTACCTCTTTATCTCTAAAAAATACCTTGCAACCCATTGTTTTGGTAGTTAACTATGGAGCCAAATATAAACATGAAACATTTTCATGTAACCAATTTTTTAGGGGAAAAAACCTTATTGTCCGCATAAAACCCTTCATAATTAATAGGTCATGCCAGGAGGGAGGGGCAAAGCAAGGACCAGGGTGTAAGGAATGCCCAGGCAGAGTAAATCCCAGTGTCAGAGGCAATTCATGAGCTAATCTTCTCTAAAGAGCAAATCTAAAAGTGTCAGGTGATGCAGAGCCAGCCCAGCTCCACCTGGCTCCCTGGAAAAGCTCCCTGGAAAAGCTCCCTGGCTGAGCCATGGAAAGAATGGAAGTGACAGAGCCCTCAGCCCCCGCAGCAGCAGCAGCAGAGCTTTGGAGGTGACAAAAGTCTCACTGAGCACTTGGCTGGTGGCACAAAGATGGGTTATAAATCCTACACCTTCTGCTCCACCACCTTTTCAGCTTGGTGCAAAATATCTCACACAGGGGGTCCTCAAAGTAACAAAGAGTGTGAAATAATTCAGTATTATGTGAAATCAATTTTATATATATCTATCATTCTAGAATATCCTGAGGGGAGGGACACACAAGGATCATCAAATTGAACCTCTGGGCATGCACAGGACACCCCGAATAACAAATCATGTGCCTGAGAGATTTGTCCAAGTGATTCCTGAGCTCTGGCAGGTTTGGAGCAGTGCCCATTCCCTGGGGAGCCTCTGGGGGAAGAACCTTTGCCCAAAATCAGGCACTGCTCCACACCTGGGCACCACCTACAGAGGGGGAAAGGGTCAGGGCAAAAATTAACTGCAAAAGCTCTGAGACGGAGAGCTCTCTGGGAGTTCCATGGGATCTAAGGGAATTAAACCTTCCCTTTTGACTATTCCTCCTTCATCACAACCATCACTTTTCACAATACAAAAAATTAACATTTTTCTGTTGAAATTCTTTCAATTTTGTTTGGATGTTTCTCTCTAATTTCACCTTGTGCAGCCACTTCTTTAAAATGCCTGACAGTTTCTTGGCAAAGCTGTTTCTCAGTGTTGGGTACCTCCTGTATCCTTCACAAAAAACCCCTCACACGTTCCCGAGTTCATAGACAGAACAGCTGTGCATCTTTATTGCACATATGCTGCACTCTGGTTTGGCTCGTGTGCCAGCAGACAGGAAAGTTTTATTTTTAGGCAGATGTGAAAGCCCTAATTTGTTGCAGAGGGGGATAGAGAGCCTAAGAATAGCACACAACGCAGCCACTGCCAAATTAATTAACGCAGACCAAAACAGGTTACAGCTCCCGAGCCAAAGCTACTATTTTCCACTTCCCCAGCTTTCCCCCTCTCCTAAATAGTGGAGTAGGGCTAGAGCTGGAAGAAATGCCCATTTTCCCTGTGAAATCTACTCATTCCTGGAGGATTTTTTTCAAGGGATTGTGCAGGGACGTGTTGTCTTGACCTCACAAAACCTGGTGGTCAGATTTCCACCACGACTGACCGACAGCTCCCTTGGGGATGGACACATCCCGGCTTTCCCAGATGGGAAGGGGCGTGGAGGAGGAAACCTCAGAGCTCGGGGGAAGGTTTAGAGGATCCAGCAAAGCTTCTGCTGCTCCAGGTGCTCCCAGCTCATGGGTCTGAGGGAGCTGGTGATTCCTAAAGAGGCTGCCAGGAACAGAGGCTGGACAGAGTTAAAGGGAGATGCTGGCACAGGTTGCCCAGAGAATCTGTGGCTGCCCCATCCCTGGAAGCAGAGAGAGAATTAAAAATAACAAAGGCTAACGTGGGATTTGACTTCTGGAAACGATACTGACGCCAAGAAAATGAAAGAATAGAAGGGAGTTGAGCAAAAAATAAACCCTTAGAAGAAGGGGAAACAAATTTTCCTACATTCTGTAATTTTTTTTTCCTCTGACTTGCACGTCTTACACTTTTTATTTAATCACCTAAGAACAGATGAGCTAATAACCTGCAAATCTGGGCCTGATTCACAATCCCTGGCTACAGCAGAGGGATGGGAGACAGGCAGGTTTTCTTCAGGAGACAAACAAGATTAGAAATGACCCCAGGAGCGCACTGGATTTTATTTCCATCCATGGGCTGCTCCAGGTAACATTTTATTCACTGCTTGTAAGTACCTTGGCTCAGCCTCTTTGTTAACTCCTGTAATGTTGTAAGTGTTGCTACAGAAGCAATAGAGATCAATTCTGGGGGGAAAAAAAAAGCCACTTACTCATAGTTTACTGTGCAGCGTGCCACAGGAATTATCTCTGGAGATTCAGGCTGTGTTGAAAAGATTAACATTGAATTTTGGGTTTTTTTCTGTACATTCTGCTTTTTTTTTTTGTGGAAACAGGGCAAAGTCTAGAGGAGCTATAGGGCACCAGCACCTAGGTACAGAGAGTTCATGGTGGCCATGCCTTAATCTGAACTTAGCACTCAGACTCCTGTATCTTATCAGCCTCTCTTCAAAAAGATAAATTTAATTGAATTTATTAATTTCCAGACATGTTTCCTTTAGATTTGTGAGTGAGCAGCATGCGGGGCTTTGCTGCTCATCAATAACTTTTGTTTGTGCCAAGGCTTGACCAGCACCAAACCCCAGCCCTGCAGCTCACTCTGGAGCTGTCAAGTGTCAGGATATAAATAAGTGTCAGGATATAAATATTCCCTCCCAGCTATAGCTGTTTATAAAGTGATGCAGCCCTTGAAAAAGTCAAACTATACCGTCCCCTCCCGCGGCTTCCTGCGCCCGCTAATTCCAAAGGCTGCTTAAACACGTCGGATATTTTCCCTTTGACATGCTTTAAATGTAGTTGTCATTAATCCTGACCCCTTGACTGTTCCCTGAGGGACAATGAAGTGATCAGACAGCTGTGCCCCTCATAACTTTTAATACTTTAATGAAATCCCCTCCGGACCTTTTTCCCCCTTCTCTATTCTTTCTTTAGTTCAGCCACCAAGAAAAACCGACCACAATTTTAACATCTAAACACTGGAAACTATGAACATATAACAATGCAGAAATAATTTCTTATTTTTCAATTTACTTAATTATTTTTCAATTTCATTGCTGGAATGAATGAATGAGAGTTTCTATTTTCTTCTGAAAATCTTTTTTTTGAAGTCCCAGTGGTTTGGCCTCGTGTTGGATAACCATAAACAGAATTGTACAACTTTGGACAGATGCTCTTAAGAGAGAGTTCAAGTTCTGCTCTTCCATAGTTTAACAAGACAATAGTCTTTATAAAGCTTTTCCCCACAGAAATAGTTGATCTGTTTTGAGAATGATCAATCTCATTTAAAGGTAACAGCTTTGGCTCCCAGATAAAACAATCCCTATCATTTTATTTTCTCCATTCCTATGATTTGCATCTCACTTTTGGTGTTTGGGATTTGCTGGCATGTATAGGAATTTCTGAAAATGTCACAGAACTGGCAAATTGTAAATATCACTGACATTAAAAAAAATAAAAAAACAAACAACAAACCAAGAAATTGTTTTCCACTGCCTCAAACTTTCCATGAAAACCCTGTCAAAAGTGAACATCGCTTTTGACCCTCTAACTTTTCTTGGAAGGATTAAAGAAATCCACCAGGAATAAAAACATTGCTAAATGACTTTGCGGGATTTATTTGCATGGTGGGGGCACCTTGGTAGAATTCTGTTTAGTTTTTACACCTTCTTCCCCCTTCTCCTCTGGGGATGACGAGAACACTCAAAATTTCAGTTAAATAGACTTGTGCTTTATTTGTAAGGTAAATCTCAGCTCAGCAAAAGATAATTTTGGCTGTTTCTGGTAAAATGTAGCCCAAAAATGTGAGTTTTAGCCAGCCTGTTTTTTTGGTGCAGCTGACAAAGGGTTTCCTTGGAAAACCTTACAGGAACCAGCCCCAGGTGAAACTTTGGGGTGTGCCTGTGGCTTCCCACCTTGGGGAGAAGGGCTGGCAGCTCAGTTTGACGCATTTTTAACCTCCCCAGAACTCAGAAATCAGGGAGAAGCTCTGCCACGTGCTCTGCCCCATGCCAGCTTCAGCAAAGCCCCTGAGAAACTTTACTGAGCCTTATTTGGGGCACATCTTCCACCCACAGAAAAACTGGGATTATTTCCAGTGCCCAGAAGAAGCAGGAGAAGCTCTGAACATGTGGACTACAAGATTCTGGTGTTCCTTGGACTTTTCCCATTCTGCAAACCTTCTCCAAGAGGGGGAAATGGTTCTGTGGCCTCTCCTGATCCACACAGGAGCCCAGATGTTCCCACCTGGGAGTTACATGCCCATGACACTCCTGATGTCTCTGGAATTCTTATAAAAATGAATTTAATGGGAATGAACCTCCCCAGTCAGAAAAAGCACCCAGGATTTTCTAACACAGGGAAGAAGATTTTCACCTGGGAGCTGGGACACTTCTGAAAGACCTTGGAAAAGACCTCCAAGTCCAACCTTTGACCAAATATCACCCCACGCCCTAAACCATACCACAAAATCCCACATCTGCTCATTTTTTTAAAGACTTCCAGGGACAGTGACTCCAAGTGTTATTTCCCAGCCCTTCAGGACAGGCAGGACACCACAAAATGTTTAAACCTAGACCTAATTTTAAACCTAGACCTAAGCCCCGCAGGTGAATGATCCAGCAATGTCATCCCTTCTCCACAGCAGAAAGCCAGCCATGGTTTTCACTTGTTCAACATATATTTAATTAAAAAGTGAAGGTGCCTTGGGGATAATTCCAGTGGAGGCTCAGGACAGTTAATAACAGTTACCATAAGCTAAATTCCATGTATCTTTGGAGGATGAGGGCATGTGCTTCGAGAGGGAAGCTCCAGAGCAGCTGAAGGAGGACCTCTAGGGCTCCTCCACAGAAAGCAGCAGTGGATGGAGCAGATTTAGACCAACACAGGGAGAGGAAAAGGGCATCCCAGATAAAAGTGGCTTATAAAATCACTTGGAATGTCAGCACATGATTATGTTGTTTTCCCCTCAATCATTAGGCAGACTGCTGGGTTGCAAAACACTCCGAAGCCTGAGAAACTGCTAATGGGCAACAGCTTTTGGAATGTCATAAATGCTCCATTTACTGCGCTGGAAAGGCAACGCTCTGTTCAGTCAGGAGGCAGATGGGGAAATATTTGGACACTTGCAGATCCTAATAAAAGCAGAGAAAGTGGATTAGTGGGTTTTGTAACTCATTAAAAAAGAAGGGCTGCAAAAGGAGGATTTGTGGGGAATCTGCACCCACCCCTGACGGTGCCTTGGACTCAAAGTTATCCACACCTGGACTGGAGTGATCCCATGAACTCCCTGTGCCCCACCAACTCCCAGAACCATTTGCAGATGGGAGAATCTGACAGATGATGGACCTGGAAGACATTGAGTGCTTGAGGTAACAGCTTTTGCTTTATGGTTTGAAGGTGTGAGAGGAGCCCCTCATCTTTCAAGACAGCAAAATCTTCTAAAGATGCAGCTGAGCACACAGTGCTGACCCAGACCTGGATAAATCCAGCCCTACGTGGCTTTTGGCTGCAGCAAGAAGTAGGATGAGCTGGTATCTGCCCCCAATAAATCTCCTTGACTTGCCCCCAGACTCATCCCAACGGAATGAAGACGCCTTTTGCTTTAATAACACAGGGTGATTCCAGGGGTACATTAGGAAGAGATACATTATAAAGAATAAAAATTCCTCTTGGAGGTGTTGGACGGCACTGAAAGGCTTTGCAATCCCTCCCTGGCAGGCTCAGCACCAGCTTTCTGCTCTTTGTTCTCAGAGAACTCCTCACACTCCTCCTGCAGTAACGAGGCTTTTACTGCCCACGCCAGATCAAAGTTGCCCGGGTAGATAAACACATTTGTTTAATGATTACACCTCCCCGTGCCAAATGAAAACACATCAAAGTGCAAGATTCAACAGCTTTGTATATATTTGTTTCTGCTTGAGCTGCACAATGGAAATTGTTTGTACTCCTGGCCAGAACAGTGAGGGCTCTGCAGCTCTGGAGCTGGGACGGAGCCGAGGCCAAATCTCTCTCCAGAGATTGCCGGCAGAGAAACGCCAACAATTCGTTTTCACACTTCCAAGATGTGTCATGTACAGCACATACAGATCCTAAACAATTTAACTGACCCTCAGAGGGCTCTTCAGAGGGAATTTCTTCATGGAGAGGATGGGCAGGCCTTGGAAGGCGGTGGAGTGCCCAAGGAAGGGCTGGAGGTGGCACTGGGCTGGTGACAAGGTGGGAATTGGCCACAGCTGGGGCTCAAGGATCCCCCACAGGTCTTTTCCAGCCTAAAGGATTTTGGGAATTGTTTCACCATTGGAAATTCAAGGAGCCACCAGAATTGGGCTTTCCCTGCAGGAGCAGGGTCTGAGTTGGTTTGTGTGGAGCAGTTCTAGAGAGGAGGAGCAAGCACCACTCGAGGCTGAGGGAAGGATTATCCCAAATTTCAGTGAATTTTGGGTCAGGGCTCACATACAGCTTGATTAAAAGCTCTTAATTACTCCTGGTCATGGCCTCTGCCACGTTATTGAGTCCCAGCAGCACTGAATAAAGACCCTGGTTACAGATCTGTCATGAAGCAGATCTGAAAGCTTTAGGAGTTAATTGGAATTGTCATTGTTCATTTTCCCAATAATATCAGCAGTTAAATAAGCAATGCAGCCTGACAATTTTCTCTGCTCTGTCTGTAAAAACATAATTTTCTGTGTTTGATTTCTTTATTCTCACTCTCTGACAGTTTACATATTTATTTGCTTAGTCATTTGCCTTCACGACTGGAGGCATTAATCTTCCCTGATTTTGTTTTTATACATTTATTTATACAAGCTCCACTCGCTGCAGCCCACTTAGCACAGCACTTCATTAATATAATGCCTGTTTTTCTCTGTATGAAACTCATCAAAATCCTAATAGGACAAACACTTGTCAGGTGCTGAACACTCACTCTTCACTTCTTGTCAGAGTGGCAAGAGAACATTTCTGCCACCTGGGAACTGCAGCACAAACTGCTCCCTATTTTCCCTCTCCCTGTGGAAAACTAAGTCAATTTTTACATGCTGGAAGTGCACAGTTGCAAGCTAAATATTGTGGTGGGGTTTTATTTTACCAACAGAGAGATTAACTCCATCCCTGAGTGAGCCCTGCAAAGCACCCCGGGAGGAGCTGTTGATGTGCTTCAGTCTAAAATAGTTTATAGGTGGCTTTTTTTTTTTTTTTTCTGACAATGCTGACTGAAGTTACATTTGGATATCCTGGAAATTCCCAAATAGCACCAACAACAGGGACAATAATAACCTGGAGCACTGAACCTTGCCCAGTGTGGTGCTGGGAGGGAATCCTGTTCAGCAGGTTGGGATTTTCCATTTTATTGCCCATGTTTAGAATTTCCAATTATTTTTTTCTCTTAATTTTCCCAAGTATTTGGGGCTGATTTTAGAAATATTTAACCCACAAAAAGCTCACTTCAGATGTACTTTTTCAACTTCACCAGCCAATGTCCTTCACTGAGACCAAAACCCTCCACAACTCCATGTTCCTTGCCTTGATTGAAGCAGAAATATTTCAAATAACTCGGGGTATTTTGCTGTTTGCTTCAGCTCCAGAAGGTTGCCAGCCTGCCTGGAATGCTGTGTCCATTTATAGAGCACTCCAGGATGCTCCCACCTAGAACAGCACAAACCTGAATATTTTTTCAGGATGGATCTGATTGTGAAATGAGGCAATTTTTGCTATTTTTATCCCAGTTACCTTTGTCTCCCACCACACATTTGTGGTAGGCAAAGGATGAACATTTTGTTCTTTATTTTAAGTTTCCAGGCGAGGCTGATTAATTCTTACATATTTTTTGATAGGGCAGTATCACCATAGTAGCATCAAAATAAGATTCTCCTCGATACAGTTATTAAACCCCTGATTTTGTTTAATAATGTTTAATTATGGAAAATAAGTTTAAGTTTAATAATGGAAAATTATTGATGAGATATTGATACTTTTGGAGAATCTTCAAATGTCTGTAGACAATAAAATTAATATATTCAATTAAGTTATAGATTATTCCTACCAAGGTTTATTTTCTTTGACTGAGAAATGTGTGAAATGAGGTGGAATCATTTTTATATTTATTTTTTGGAAGGCATTATAAAATCCAAGCTAAAGAATAGAATCATCTCAAGATGAGACCAGCACTGAACACTTTTCCAACCCCAAAAAGGAATTAAAATTCATTCTTCAAGAAACCCAAACTCCTCTGACAGCCTCATTTTAGCCAGAATTTCCCATTTCAGTGAGATTTTTGTAAGCAGTGGGAATTATCATCTTCCTCAGGCATTATTACCATTCCAACTGCTGGGATGATCCAGATGCATGCCAGTTTTAGTTTGATTTTGGATAATCAGCCAGGGAGCTCTCCCTGATATTATTTCCGATCTGGAGGCAGAGCAGCCACCTCTGCCCTGAAGCACAGGGAGGTTCCTTCAGCAGCTGCGGGAAGACAAAGCTGAAAATGCTCATTCTTTAAAATGCTCATTCCTTAAAATGCTCATTCTTTAAAATGCTCATTCCTTAAAATGCTCATTCTTTAAAATGCTCATTCCTTAAAATGCTCATTCCTAATAATGCTTACTCCTAATAATGCTCATTCCCTAAAATATTCATTCCTTAAAATGTTAATTCCTTAAAACTCTCATTCCTTAAAAAAACTAATAATGCTTACTCCTAATAATTACTAGGAGTAATAAGATGTAATAATTCCTAGTATTAGAAATTCCTAATATTACTCCTAATATTAGGAGTAATAATTCCTCAAAATGCTCATTCCTTAAAATGCTCACTCCTAATAATGGTTACTCAATGTTCATTCCTTAAAATGTGCATTTCTTAAAATGCTCATTCCTAATAATGCTCATTCCTAGTAATACTAGGGAGGTTCCTTCAGCAGCTGCGGGAAGACAAAGCTGAAAATGCTCATTCTTTAAAATGCTCATTCCTTAAAATGCTCATTCTTTAAAATGCTCATTCCTTAAAATGCTCATTCCTAATAATGCTTACTCCTAATAATGCTCATTCCCTAAAATATTCATTCCTTAAAATGTTAATTCCTTAAAACTCTCATTCCTTAAAAAAACTAATAATGCTTACTCCTAATAATTACTAGGAGTAATAAGATGTAATAATTCCTAGTATTAGAAATTCCTAATATTACTCCTAATATTAGGAGTAATAATTCCTCAAAATGCTCATTCCTTAAAATGCTCACTCCTAATAATGGTTACTCAATGTTCATTCCTTAAAATGTGCATTTCTTAAAATGCTCATTCCTAATAATGCTCATTCCTAGTAATACTTACTCCTAAAAATTACTAGGAGTAATTAGGAGTAATAATTCCTAATATTACTCCTAACTCCTAATATTAGGAGTAATAATTCCTTAAAATACTCATTCCTTAATATGCTTATTCCTAATAATGTTCATTCCTAATAATGCTCATTCCTTAAAATGCTCATTTTGAGCATAATCATCAATTATAATAATAATAATAGCAATAATATTAATTCCTAATAATTCTTACTCCTAATAACGCTTCATTCCTAATGAAGCATTCCTCACTCCTAATAATGGTCATTCCCAATAATGCTCATTCCTAATAATGCTCATTCCTCCTCTGGTGCTGAAGTCCTGCTGGCCCTACAGCTGAGAATCAGAGAAATCTGGAGAGCAGATGGCCCCCAGCACTGGATTTTCAATCCCCCAACCTGCCCATCCTCTCCCTGGGGTCACAGCCCGGCCCAAGGTGTTGTTGTGTGGGTTCCAGGAGCTGCAGGGTGGAAGTGAGGACCTGCCAAACCTTTTCCCCGTGGGGATATTGATTTTCCAGCCCTGGTTTTCCACCCTCGCCGTTGGGTGTAGCGCCCCAGCTGTCCCTGCTTGCTGGCAGGGTATTTTTATTCACTTATCTCCAACCTAGCAGTTCTTTTTCCAGCAGGTTTTAGTTTCCAATTCCCTCCCCCTGAGCCCTTGGGAAGAAGAGAGGGTCCTGTTTTCACCTCTGCTCCTTTTAGGGCTTCACCAGGGATGCTCTGAGCTCCATGGTTTGGGGAATCCATTTAGGAATCCACTCCTCACTCTCTAAACATGTGATGATCTTTGCTGGAGTGAGACTTCAGCTCTGACACTCCAGATTAAAGTAAGAGTGTCAAAATCACCAATTAATGTGATTTTACCTCCCAGTTTTCCTGGTATCTGGAAAGCACCCATGCTTTCCCAGTCCCATCAGTTTTCCTTGATTTTATTAAACAGAAGCTGGTTTTCAGCTCGCTGCTGCAATCATTAATTTGGATTAATGATACCATTCCTAACCTACCATTCCACCAATTCAGCACGGTTTGGAAGGAGCCAAAAAGACTCAGATTCCCATTTCTACCACAAAACTGATTTTACAACATTTACCATTTGTTTTCATTACTTCCAAATCCAAGACAAGCTCTCCCTGTGCTGCAGCACTAAGTGGATGAACACAATGAACATCAGTGTTCAGAGCAGAAACCCATAAATTATGGACTTGAATATTTAATCTGCGAGGAGAATAACATTTAAGGAAAAGAAAAAAAGTCCTGGTTAAAAAATAAAAAGTAATTATTTCTGAAGAAGAGCAGTTTCTGATCAGATGAATTTCTGGAACAGCCAAGAGGATCAGAAGAGGAAATAATGAGGCAAAAAGAGACAGAGATGCAAATTCCCAAAGGTCAAGGGGCTTTGGTGATCACACACTCCCAAAAAACAGCTTCTGTTTGGATGGGAATTTTTTTGGAAAAGCAGAAGCAGCCCCTGATGGAGGGAATTGATGCATTCCCCAGCTGGAATTCCCCAACCAATGGATTCTGCTCAATGCCCGAGCCCGAGCTGCTCTTTATTTATAAGAAAATGAAAAGGATCAGGTCTATTTTTAACTCCCTGGAAAGTTTAAAAATAAAGAATAATGCATTAAGCAGCAGGTTTTGAAAATGAGCCCGTGGGTGTGAAGGAGGTGAAGTCCTGGGGCTCCATCAACGCCACGAGGAGGAGAATTTAGGACAATATGTGAGGAAGCAGAAAAAAACTGAAGTAAAAACTGTGAGAAATCAATAAATACAGGCCACATTTATGAGCAGGAACAGATTTAAGGAATGGCAAGGAGTCTTTGGAGCGGCCTGGAGCTGAATCCCCCCTCAGCTCATGGAGTTTTAGAAGGAAACAAATTGCACAGAGCATTTCTCTTGTGGTGGAAACACATCCACACATGCTGGGTTTAGGGCTGCAAGGTCCCCCCGGCCCAGCCCTGCACCTTTAAGATTCTGCAGTTCCACTTTAGGGATTTTTCCATCCTTTTTTTCACTCATTTTTCCAGCACATTTACAATTTATTTACAATTCCACTCAGGGTTTGCATTAATGAATTCCACAGCAAATCCTGGGACAAGGGGACAATGATCCCAGCAGGTGGAAACCTGAATTAAGGAGCTCTGAGAGCTGTGACACAGCCTTGGTCCCCTCTCCTCAGCCTCTGCCACCACTTTGTCCCTTTTGCAGGTGCATTTATAAATTCTGGATACAATATTTTAATATGTTAATAATAATTTATTTTCACATGTGTTACTTGTTCTAGCCCATTCTAAGCTTCTTATTTCACTGTATAAATTGTCTTATTTCAATGCTGGAAAACAAAAGAAGGGAATTAGCCCCTCAAAACATGACAGGCATTGAATGTTTTTAATTTTTTGAACTTCTTTGTGATAAATTCTATTTTTCTACCTATTAAACATGTTAGTAGTAATTTCCTAACATTTGCCACCTCCTGCTCTTGGAGTTTTGTGGGACCACCCATGATCTTCTCCTTTTTCTTCACGAGCTCTCTGGGTTTAGAGGCTGCAAGTTTTGCAGGGACCACGTGGGTGAAGGCAGGGATGAATCTTTTAATGAGTGAATAAAGCATCACCCTGAGCAGGTGCAGGAGGACATCAGCAGAGGTGATGACATCAAAAGCCATCACCAGGGGATCACCAGGGCCACCACTCGTGGCTGGTTGGGTTTTTGGAGACCTCCATGGATGGTGACAGCTAAAGTGGCACCTGGGGACGCTGCTCTGGCCTTAGTGCCAGGTTCACTGTTGGGTTTGATGAGCCTCAGGTCTTTTCCATGAAGAGCTTTTCCTTCTTTTTTCCTTCCAAGAACCAAAATGATTCCATGACTGATTTCAGACAAACCAAGCAATCTCTTCCTTCCTCAGAGAACACCGACAACTAAACAGAAGCTATTTTTCCCCAAATTATTTTGTATTTTTTAAAGTTTCAGCTCAGGTAAAATCTCAGGTTTAGGGTGGTTCATAAAGCTAAAATTCAACCTTGCCTCTACAACCAGATCCTAGTGATTTTTTCTCCCTTTCCTTTTATTTCTCTCTCCATAATAGGAATCATTTTTCTTTAAGGCAAGAAAAGATGATAACAATGAAATAACTCATTTCACATGAAGTGAAGGGCAGGGAGAAGCCCAGAACCAACACAGGGCCTGGCACAGGACCCACAGAGAAAAATGCTTCGTAAGCATCACTTACACTTGGATTGAAAGGTTTCTCTAAAAGAAATTAATCTGAAATTCTGTCCAGAAAAAGGAGAAGTAATTCTTTTAAAATCCAATTGACAGACAATGAAAGAGGGGGTTTTTAAAGTATTATCTATTGTATAAAATTATTATAAAATTATAATAATATATATTTTTCTATAATAGAGAATTTCTGTATTTTTCTATAATATAAAATAACAGAATATAATATATATTATATATATAATATATACTCATATATAATAATATTATATATTAATATATATTATATATATGACTATTATAAAATTATTATAAAATTATTCCCACACAAACCATGACCCATCTGAATTTTAAAAAAAAGCTGGTTTTTACCACAGAATGATCAGGGGTGGAAAGGACCTTAAAAACAATTGTTTCTCCAAATAGAAATTCCCTAAATAACTCAGAGCAGCACTCTGAACCCAAACCCAAGTGACAAAACAGCACCAGCACCGAGGAAGGGACAGCAGTATTCCTCTAAGGAGGAATTTTCCAAAGGAAATTTAGGAATTTTCCTAACCCCAGCTTCACTCCCCAGTCAGGAGCTGCAGGAGGAGGAGGAGGAATTCCCAATTCCCAGTGGAGCCATCCCAGCCCTGTGCTGCTGATGAGCTCCGTCCTCCCATGTCACCTCCCCCAGCTCCTGCTCCCAGCCAAAATCTGGAAAAAAAGGACCAAATTTGCCTCGTGGCACATCCCAGCTGGAATCAAAGGGCCAGTGCTAATGACAGCAATTAGAAATTCAATTTTAAACCCCACAGGATCCCTGGTTTTGCACTGGAGGGTGGGGAATGATATCCTGTACAAATATAAAGTGAATTTAGCTGCTGAAAGCTCCCAACAGTCTGGCTTTTATTGGCATTCCTCCCTCTCTGCCCTGGCTTCCTCTCCCCCTTATATTTTAAGCAGCAGCTCCTTTATTTCTGTCCATATTGGTGCCTTATGCTCACTGTAAATACAGCAGACTCAACTTTGGGCTTCCCAGAGCTTCCCCCCCAAGATTTTTAAGGAGAAAAGGTCAGAGTATTCCAGTGAACTGACGCACTCTGTCTAATTTATACAGCAAGAAGCTTAAAATTGTGCGTCATTTGACCATTTTCCATTTGTTCATGCTGAGATTAAGAGACGGGCTTATTGTTGAGCTGATAGTTGAAATTACAACTAAGAGAAAAAAAGGGTTAGAGGGGATCAGTAGCTGCAGCTGGGATGGGATTTGCTGCCCAGTCATGGCAGTGGAAATTAGAAAACTTGAAAAAAGCAGTTTGGGAGGGACTGGGAGGAGCTGAGTGAGTAATTAACCATTTCAAAGGTGGATGTTTCCAAATAAAGCACGGGAGCCAGGGCTTGCTGTGAGCTCTAAGAGCTCATTTAATTGCCAAAAAGCATCTGTGACCAGGGAGGGGCTGAAAAAGCCAGCAGTAACCTCAGAAATCAGCTGGAATTAAGGATTTTACTGGGGACTCAGCACATCTTGTACCAATCCCTCAGTGCTCTGCACCTCTCACACGGCAGGAGTTCCACCACACCAAAACTCCCTTCCCTCAGGTGCCTCTCCAGCTTTTTTTTTTTTTTCCCAATAAATTGAATGTTTTCACCACAGAAATCACAATTTTCACACTGAATATTCCCGAATTTTGCAGCAAGTCCAGTTAAAAACTGGAGCTGTTCATTCACCATTTATCCCAGGAGGTTTTTGTGGTGCTTTCTGCACCCCCAAACCCTGTGCTGATAAATCCAACTGAATTTGGATGGAACCACGGAAATTTCTACAGGAAAATTGTTCAGCTCCATTCTAAAAAATTATTTTTTTAAAATTAAAAATTAAAATTAAAATATTTAACATTAACAATTTTAAAAATTAAAATCCAGATTTGAAACCTGGATCAGCAAATATCAGTTTCTTTCAAGCTATGAAATCCATGAGAATTCTCCCAGCTCTGATTTCTTCTCATATTCTGTTCTGTGTATTCCATGAATCCCAAATTGATCTGTATTTACACCACGATGGGGAGAAGGGGAACAGACTTGCTGACGTTTTCTTGGAAGAACTGCTGCTATCTATAGGATTTTCCATTTTCATCTGGGATATTTTCACGGGGCTGCAGACAGATGGCTTTTCTAGGAAGGTGAAAAGAAGAACGTTGCCATCCCAATAATGTATTTCCATCTGTGGCAAATCCCTAATATACCAAGATTCTGCTCAGACTAAATTTATGGATTTTTCACTACCAAACAGCCTCCTTCCCTGGTGGAAAAACCAAGAAATCTCACGTTCTGACTGTGCAAACACTCAAAAAAGGTGGAAACACACAAAGTTCGGGTGCCAAATGCTGCCTGGGACAGCCAGGGCAGTTATTTTGCTGTTTAGAGGAAGATTTATGGTGAAATATCCATTAACAAACTTTATAACTGTGAAAAATACATGACATTTTCCAGAGCTGTATCATTCCTGAGTGGAAGTACCAGAAAAATAGGAAAATGTGGCTGCAGGAGGGAGCAGAGCAGCAACTCAAACACGAGGGAGCTAAACCAGGTCCCCTCAGCAGGAGGTTGCCAAAACAAGAGCCACGAGGCCAACCTGAAAAAGCAAATAAATTAAATCTTGTTTCAAAATCTGTCAGCAAATCTGTCTGTAGTTGCACCTCCTGCTCTTGGAGTTTTGTGGGGCCATCCAGGATTTTCTCCTTTTTCTTCACGAGCTCTCTGGGTTTAGAGGCTGCAAATTTTCCAGGGACCACGTGGATGAAGGCAGGGATGAATATTTTAATGAGTGAATAAAACATCAGCTGTTATTTGGCTCCATCTGTGACACTGACAGAGGTGAGACAGGAATGCCAGAAATTTAGGGAATACCTGGATTTATATGAATGAAATTTAAATTGGGATTAACATTTGAATCTTCAGGATGCAGTGCCCAAACCTGGCCGTGAGATCTGAGTGAGACATCACAAAGGAATGGGATTTTGTTCCCAACCCCAATGCAAAGAATGGGATTTCTCTGTGAATCCCAGTGTAAAGGAATGGGGATTTCATTATGAATCCCAATATAAAGAATGGGATTTCTCTGTGAATCCCAGTGTAAAGGAATGGGATTTCATTCTGAATCCCAGTGCGCAGGAATGGGATTTCATCCTCAATTCCAATCCAGAGGAATGGGATTTCATTGTGAATTCCAGTGCACAGGAATGGGATTTCACTGTTAATCCCAATGACAAGAATGGGATTTCATTCTGAATCCCAGTGCAAAGAAATAGGATTTCACTCTGAATCCCAATTCAGAGAAATGGGATTTCATTCTGAATCCCAGTGTAAAGGAATGGGATTTCACTCAGAATCCAAATCCAGAGAAATGGGATTTCATTGTTAATCCCAATGACAAGAATGGGATTTCATTCTGAACCCCAGTGCAAAGAAATAGGATTTCACTGTGAATCCCAACACAAAGGAATGGGATTTCATGGTGAATGCCAGTGCAAAGAATGGGATTTCATTGTGAATCCCAATGCCAAGAATGGGATTTCACTCTGAATCCCAATGCAAGAAATGGGATTTCACTGTGAATCTCAGTGCAAAGAATGGGATTTCATCCTCAATCCCAGTGCAAAGGAGCAGGATTTCATTCTGAATTCCAATCCAAAGGAACACACAAACACAAATATCTGATAATCTCCCAACCTCCAAGGTATGGAGGGAATTTTATCCCAATTTGAAGTGACAACATAAGACAGGCACAAATTATTATTGCATAATATAATTATGAATTATAATAAATGAAAACATTATCTCAGAGAGCATTTTCCTCCTGGAGCTCTCCAAATACAGAACAAGGAATTTACTCCAGGTGTCTCCAGCATCCTCAGTGTTGAACCACCTGCATTCCAGCTCAAAAATGGGATGGGACCTCTCCTGAAAGCCATACATGCAGCAGTTTTATTTCTACAGCAAATGCACAGGTGGAACAATAAGAAAATGAGGCAACACAAAAGGAAGATAAAAAATAAGAAAATGAGGATGCAGCAGCTCATTAAGCACCTCCACAGATGAACCTGGACCTGCTCAAAAGTGGTTTTCCCAGCCTGAAGAACTCAGCAGCATCTCAGTCCTGGTGTTTATTCCCATCACCAGGCCAATTTCCAAACCTTCTGTGAGATACAAAAAGTTCAGGGAGCTTAAGAGGAAAATGCATTTATAGCCCTGGCTGCATGAAGGCAAAGCAGATAAAGTTCAGTGCCTGAACTTGTGGAGGTTTCAGATGTAATTCTGACATGAAACACACTGTGCCAATTTTCCAGCTCCAGCAAACGTATTAAATGTCATTGTCTTTCTAAGAAGAAAGGATCTATTCTATTTTCTTTTTTTTTATTGACTGAGGAAGATTAAAGGTAATCTCCCTAAATCCTCAATCACCCCACAGGATACATTGTTTTGGATGTGTCTGTGTCATTCAGAATATCACATTCTGTAATGGAGAGGACTTGGGTTATCCCTCCCTGCTTCTTTTTGTCCCCTCAAACCCCCCCTAAATCATAACCCTCTGCTTCTGTCACCCAGTTTAAATCTGATTTTGGACACAGAGTGCCCACAGCCCTCCAATTTTACTTTAAAACACTTCAGAAAGGCCAGTGGCCAAATGCAAGGGGGTTTCCTTCCTGGGGGATAAAAAGCCAAGTTCAGCTTTGCCAAGATGGATTCATTTCCCTGCTCCCCTTCTGCTCTCTCCCACCTCTCGTGATTTAAAAAAATAAATCAAAGTTAAACTCAGCCCCCCAAAAAAACAGGTGGGAAAAAATACCCCAAAAACAACCAAACAAAAAAAAAACACCCCACTAAATAAAACCACTTTGGCTTCATGAAATCCATTTTTTTATCCAAAGATAAAACTTGCTGGAAACGTCTGGGTCAGGTGGCAGCATGGGGAATTCCCGGGGAATTCTCTGGCTGTGCAGTCATCTGTCAAAAAGGAGGTGACAGCAGTGGGGTTCGTGCCAAATAAAGATTATTTCAGGCCTGGGGTTGCTGGGGACAAGACACAAAGCCCAGCAGAGCCTGGACTAACCCAAGGAAAAAGGCCAATTGCTCCCATGCCAGTTATTCCCTGTCCCAGGAACACCACGGGGACTCCTCTGGAATTTGGGGCCCAGAAAATGTCAGAGATCTTTTATTCCACAAAATCTCATTTTCTGTCTCCTCCTGCTCTCCTCGCTTTGGGTTTGGGTGGCTCCTGGAGGCAGCAGTGAAATGGGAGCTTGCGAAGAGATTTTCACCTCCAGAGGGACATTCCCACCTGGAAAGGCACCTGTTGGGGGATTTTGGGATGAGGACAAAGCTTCACCCCCCAGTGGTCACCTGCACTCATCCCATCACGGATTTAAAGGCTCAAGGTGGATTTAGGAGAAGCCCAGGCCAGGCTCAGCCTCTGCCAGGATGAATCTGCTGCAAAATTAAACCAGGCTGTCCAAAACGCTCCACAAAACCACAGGGTCCACAACAACAACAAAAATGGCAAAAATTTACAATATTAGGGAAAAAAAACTATGTCAAAGCAGGGGGTCTGAACCACTTGGGCCTGAAGTCTTGACCTTTTCCAACAGTTTTCCTTCAAAAATCTGCATTTTCTTTGAATCCCAGCATTTATTTCCAAGCTCTACTAAAAAGACTGCTCTAAAATTGACCAGGAGGGAAAAAAAATCTGGAGGAAATATATTTATTTTTCCCAGAATTTTCTCACTTAAAGGGATTCAATCCCATCAATCTATGCCATACATCAGGGCACCATTGTTCTCTAGAATTTTTTTTTAAATAAAAGAGCAAATTTTGGATGCAAAAATCATACTAAAAGCAGGGGTTTCAAAGACAAATTTTGCCCTCCCACCTTTACCGTGAAGTCATTCCTGAGAGTTTAAAGTGAAATCTGAATTTCTGAAGTCAGCTTTGAATTTTTCCCCAAGTGCCCAGAACAGGTGGGATGTTTACCTGAGTGAGCATGGCACAATTAGTCCTGGGTTCTAATTAGGAATTAATGACTGCAAGGATCCTAAAGCAGTGATGATGGCACGGTTTGGGAGCCTGGCACTCCCCTCAACAAAAAGCACCCAGAGCCATCCCCAGTCATTGCAGGCAGCACCTCCGAAGTCAATTTGGATTATTTAATTGGAAATGATGTTTAATAGGAGGCTGGGTTTGCAATTACCATGACAGCCAAATGTCCCTTTTGCTTTTGGAGCCTTTTGCTAATCGTGCTCCCTTGGATTCCTGGCTTTTTATCAGCTGGGTTTTTATCAGGCTCTGAGGGCCCAATTTGATGTTCCCAGGTATTTCAAACAGAACACACTGTTCATTGTTCAAAAGGAATATTATTAGAAATAGGGTGGAAAACACTGTTACCTTTTTTTTTTTTTTTTCTATTTGAGAATTAGATTCAAATTCTCTGAATCTGATATGATTCAACAACTTTAAAAACTTTTAAAAGACAAAATACATTGAAGGGTATTGTATTTGCTGGGAAGTGTCCCAACAAAGGAAGGAATGATGAATCTGACTCCATGTTCTCAGAAGGCTGATTTATTATTTTATGATACTATATTATATTAAAGAATGCTAAACTATACTAAAGAATACAGAAAGGATACTTACAGAAGGCTAAAAAGATAATAATGAAAACTGGTGACTCTCTCCAGAGTCTGACACAGCTCAGCACTGACTGGCCAAAGAGTGAAAACAACTCACAGCAGAGTCCAATGGAACAATCACCTGTGGGTGAACAATCTCCAAATTAAGGAGAAAAATCCTGGGCGAAGGGATTTTTCAGAGCATGTGAATGCTGCAGAAGGGGAAGCTGGTTTTAAATTCCAAAGCAGTTTTGGATCCAAAATTCAGCATCCTCTGCTCTGACCATCCCTGTGTCACATCAAAACCCAGCCTCAGCTTCGTGTCACCCCCAGCAGGGGCAGGGGAAAGGAAATCCCTGCAGATTTTGGGGAATCCTAAAATATCCTGAGCCGGGAAAGATCATTAAAGCCCAATTTCTGCACAGGAAACCCCAAAAAATCCCACCAGCTCTTATAAAAAAATAATTCACCTCACTGAAATTAATATTACCTTAATATTTTTGATAATAATCATTACAAACAAAGAAAAGAATTCTTATCTCTATATTTTATTCTTAATAAATAAAAAATAAATGGTAATAAAATATTAATAATAAAATTAATAAAATGTAAATAAAATATATAAAGAATAATAAGACAATAAAATACAATAATGAAATTAATAATAAAACAATAAACAATAATGGAATAATTATATAATTATTAATCTTAGTAATTCCTAATAATAAAATCAATATTTTATTATTATTCCTTATTTTATAATTCTTATTTTATTCTTTTATCTCTGTATTTTAGCTGCAGACTGGCAATGGAAGATGGCAGTGGGAAAAGTCCCTTTATTTCCCATATTTCCCATCCATCCTGTCACTGGGCGTGGCCAAAGGTGAGATTTCTTTCCTTGCTGAGTTTCTTTCCTTGCTGCATTGGAGCCTTTGCTTTTCTCCAACAGGGAATTGGTTTTCCCATTAAAAAAAAAAAAAATTGGGTAACCAAAAAATTGGTTTTCCAACTGAAAAAAATTGGGTCCAGTTAAAGCTGAGGAAGGAGTTAAATCCCAGGGAGAGGTGCAAGGAGGAAAATCCCCTCCCATCTGCATTTTCTCCTGCCTGGCAGGTGTTTCCTTGCTGCAGAATTCCCCTTATTTATCAGCTCAGCCCTGCACTGCTCCACTGGGGCTGACAGGAACCATCACCAGGAGCATTTCTCCCTCTCCAAAATGAAATCCAACCAATTCCTGCATCTCCAGGGCACCTCCTCCTGCAGCTCCAGCCCGAGGTTCTCCCAGCCCACCTGAGCTGGGGCCTCGTGGCTTTTCCCTTCTCCAAACTCTTCACTCCCACTTTGGATTTCCTGCCTCATCCCAATATTTTCTCACAGATTATTCCGAAATCCTGAGTGCAGCAAGGGGCTCTGCTCAGGTGGGTGCAGCAGGGATTTGCTTTTGGATCCTGCTGGAGGAAATCCACAATTGAAAAGCAAAAAAAAAAAAAAATCCTTAATGATAAATGCACCTGAATTTTGCTGTCATTTCTGCCTTGGTAACACATCTTGCCTTTTGCTGTTAGACAGAAAATGGGGATTACTGGGGGAAGAAAAGGAAATAAGGAAAAGAAATAATATTTTTGCCTTGTGTCTGTCATTCTTGGGGACAGCCACTGCCTTTGGGCTTGGTCAGCATTACAGCAGCACTGCCCTGAGGAGCCCAAAGAGGGGGTGAATAACAACCCCACTAATTAAAAGAATTATTAATTAACAATAAATTGAAATAATCCCCACTAATTAAAATAATTCCCCTCTCCAAACGTGGCCCCATGACTCAGGTCCTGTGCAGAGCCAGAATTTTTGGCGATTTTAGGATTGATGGTGAAAAAGATGCCAAAAGTTGGGATCCTGCTCGGTGCTGAACTGAAATCTCAGCAAAAAAAATAAAGCTGCTTTAAGAGATCCATGGCTGCATTCCTATTTATCTTTCTTTTTTATTAAAAAATCCAACTAATAAAATAAAAGACAGCTCTAAGAGACTTTAAACAGAGGAGAGGAAGCTGAATTCAGCCACTGCTGCCCAAACTGATGAGATCTTTGGAAGAGAATCCCAGATGTCAGCAAAAACTCATTTGTTCAGTCCAAGTGAGAAAGCAATTTTTCCTTTTTTTTTTTTTTTTTTTGGGGGGGGGAATAAAAACAAGCCAAGGATGACAAGATTGTGTAGAAGAGACAGCCAACACAACAGAAAAAGGAGACAAAAACAAGATTGTGAGGATGAAGGGAAAAAGGTGGCAGCAGATAAGGAACTGAGAGAATTGCAGCTTGGGAAAACAGGAGCTGGGATAAAGCTCTGTGTGCTGGAATCAGGGTGAAACTTGGAAAAACACGGGAAAGGTGAATTCTGCTAAATTCTTTGGGTTTGTTCCATCTGCCCTGTTTGCCACTCACGGGGGCACTTCTTGAAGGGGAGCAAATTCCAGCTGGGATCCAACTCACAGGGGCCTTGTGGGAAAACGGGAGGTTGCCAGGTTCCTGCAGGTGAATTTTGGTGTATTTCCAGAAGGAAGGGGTGCTGGTTTCTGCTGGATTTTGGTTTATTTCCAGAACAAAGACCTGTTTGATTTTGGTGGATTTTGGTTTATTTCCGGAAGGAAGGGCTGCGCTATTTTGGTGTATTTTGTATTTATTTCCAGAATGAAGATCTGTTGGATTTTGGTTCATTTTGGTTTATTTCCAGAAGGAAGGGACGTTGGGTTGGGTTTTGGCGGATTTTGGTTTATTTCCAGAACGAAGATCTGTTGGATTTTGGTGTATTTTTGTTTATTTCAAGAAGGGAGGAACGGTGGATTTTGGTTTATTTTTAGAAGGAAGGGTGTCAGATTTTGGTGTATTTTGGTTTATTTCCAGGAAAGATGAAAGCAGAGCTGCCCCTGCTGGAGTCCCTTTCCAGATCCCTGCCCCCTGTGCCCCCAGCCCTGCTCTGCTCCAACATTTTGGCTCCAGGATGTGCTGCTCCAGAGAATTCCAGGCCCTCAGCACCCAGCCTGGAGGGGATGGAAGATTTTCCACCCCCTGATTCCAGGCTGGGACAGGAACAAGCTGAGAGAGGGAGAAAAATCAGCCTCCCATAGCTGAGAGGAGAGAAGATTCAATTTAAATTTCTGCTGCCAGAGCCTCCCAGCTTTGGAAGAGTTCAGAACTCACCTGAGTGGGCACCCTGTGGAAAATCCCCCCAGGAGGGTGGGACTCACCTGGAGGCACCTGGCAATTCCACCTTTTCCCTGAGGCCTCTGTGAGTTGGATCCCCAAGAGAAATCCCAGTTAATTCTGCCTGGAATTACCTCAGAGTGGATCCCCCAAATCCCACTCCAATCCTATCCCAGCTTTGGGATCAACCCCCCAAAATCCCACCCCAGTTTTGGGATCAGCTCCTCCAAATCCCATCCAAATCCCCCCCAAGCTTTGGGACCAGCACAGCCCAAAATCTCTGTGACAGAGATCTAGGACTGGGTTTATCTAGGACTGGGTTTATTTAGGATTTGGCTTATCCTGGGCCCCTTCTGAACCCTACACCCCAATTAAATCACTCTGCAGCTCGTTAGAACCTTGGGAGTTTAGTTATTTAATTAAATAATGCCTCAGAGTGGATCAGCAAGTGTTGCGTTTTTTAGCTTTTACAGAGATGGAGCAACTGAGAGGCGTTTTAAAGGATTTTATTTCATTATTCATTTTATTTATTCCATTATCAGTCTAGATGAACAGTGAGACACAAGAGATGTAAAACTCAGTGCTATTCCATCAGAAGCTGACTTCAAAAACTGAAGTTTTCTGAACCCTAAACCCCAATTAAATCATGCTGCAGCTCATTAGAGGCTCCAGAGTTTAATTATTTAATTATTTGAGCCTCTCTGGCAGCTCAAAAAACCTGAAATTTTGGGGTTGTTCTGTAAGGTTGTATGTCTAGCAGCACTAATATTTACCATATTTCTAATTACAATGATTATATAAATTATATATATATATATAATTTATACATTATATATATAATTATATAAAAATAATTAGCATTGATTTCTTTGCTCAGCTCACTCTACTCAGTCTAATTGTTTTAATGCTAAAGTTGAGGTAAAAATAAACTTGATGTAAATTTTTTTGTAGGGATTTGGGGTTTAAAATTGCTATTACACTTTTCTTTTTAATGATGGGTAGATTTTTTTTCCTTTATGTTTTTTCTTGATGGCCTTTTTAACATTAGCAAGCACTTTTTTCCCTTTTTCCCACAAGCAAGGAACTTTTTTTATGGCAAAAGCATCTCAGGAAACTTTGTCCCTCATTCCAGAGCCATTCCTGGAGAGTCTGCAATTCCCAGATGGAATATTTGCATCCCTGTGGAAGAATATCCCAATTTAACAGCTGAGGGATGCTGCACTCATCCCAATTCCACTTCTGAACCCTCCCCTGCTTTAAAACCTTCACCTGTGGGGACACTCAGTGAAAATTCACTGAGGGGCAGAAATAACAAAGCAGTGAGAGCCACAATTGGAATATTTGGTCACAGGAGAAAAGTTCATATTAAAAAAAAAAAAATAGCAACAGGAAATCTTTTGCAAAGGAAAATTCAGCCCCTCCCAGCAGAGCAGCACGAGCTGCTCCCTGTTTGGAGTCATCCTGACTGCTCAAACCAAGACAGAAAATGCTAATTTTCCAATTTTGATTTAATTTTGATGGCATTTTATCAGTCAGGGGAAAAGCTTTAAGAAAACAAATCAAAACCAAGTAAAAAATCAATTTAAGCCTTCAAAACCAGCACCAATCCTCCACAGCAGTCAGCTGGCCACAAGCCTCCTATTCAATTAATAATTATAAACCCCAGAATAATTAATGTGGTCTCAGTGTCTCTGGTGCTGTTTTTGTATAAATCTGAGTTACTACGTGGCTGAAGAATCCAAACCTTATCCCAGCAGATAAAATTCACAGCTAATTTCACCTTGAGGAAGGGAGAGGAGGGGAAGAAGAATCTCCTGTAACCTGGAAAAGAGAATCCAGGATGGGGGAAGAAATCAAGAACAAGGTTCTTGATTTATTTATTTGCTTTATATTTATGAGTAAAGAATATTAAATATTTCATGACTTTATAAATAAATATAAGGATAAATATAATACATTTATGAATCAATTAATTGCTTTTTGGAAGTCAGCCCCAGGTTCATTCACTGGACAAAAAGATTGAGAATCAGCAAATGGATGTTGGTATGAGGAGGAAAAAAATGAGCTGAAAATGCCTAAATGACCCAAATCAGCTCATTTTTAACACTCTGAACCAAGTTGTGTTTTCTCCCTCCCAGGGCAATAAATCCCAATAAAGCAAGCAAATGCAAGAACTCCCAGCAGAGCCGAGGGCAGGCTCCACAGCCCCATCAATATTTGATTGAGGCAGAATTGCTGTTTCATTCAGGAAATTATTTGATAGCATCAAGGGCTGGAAGCAGAGCCAGAGCAATGCCTGGGGCAGGAGCAGCTCCCTCACTTCATCCCACTGAGCTTCACTAATTGCTCCTTCTATTTGTACATTTATTAATTGAACACCCAGAAAAGGGTTCTGAGACTTTCCTTGCAGCAGCTCTTCCCTGCCAGGTTGGCAGAGCAGGTTGGGGGATTTAAGCAGCCTCTGGATTGGCAGGAAGAGAGAATTTTAACAGATTTTATCTAAATATCACTGATAAATCTGTGATTGTTATATCAACTGAAGATATAATCAGTGATAATTGTACCAACTGATCTCCAATAGAATCATTCCAGACATCTCATGCAGGTGCGACTCAGCAAGTTCTCTTCATTAATTGTAAAAATGATTTTATTTATTATTTTAATTATTTATTTAATTATTCTTTAATTTTCAGAGGTTTTCCCTCAATTTTGCCCGCAGGTGACCTCAGCCTTTTGGGAGGGCTGTGGTAGAACAAGTCCCTTCCTTCTTCCACAAAGGATTTTCCTGCTCAGTTGGGGCAGGAGTGAGGAATTCATCTTCTCCTGCGCCTAAAGTCTTTTAAAGCTGCATTTTATTTTTTGAATTTTTTTTTAGTTGGATTAATTTTTGTTTGCGATTTTTTTTTTTTTTTTTTTAAAGCTGCATTTTATTTTTTGAAATTTTTTTTAGTTGGATTAATTTTTGTGTGCGATTTTTTTTTTTTTTTTAATAAAAGCATCTTCTGCTTTCTGAAATGTTTTCCATAGCTGGAATATGTGGAGTGTGAGATTCAAGCTGGTGCAGAATTGCCTCAGTTCCCACCAAGCAGCTTCCCTCCAGCAGCAGCCAGGAACAGAGTGAGGGGTTTTATGTAAAACAAGGAGGAGGGGACTTCATAACCTAAAGCTGTAATTCAACAATTAACTCCAATATGCAAATAGAGCAGAACTGATAAAGTGAGAGCCCCTGTGACCAATGAGAGCTTCTGGAGCTCCAGCCCTTCACGTCTCCATTCTTCATCTGGGGAGCAGAAGCTCCTCTCACTCACAGACCCTGGAAAAGCTGCAAGCCGTGTGAGATTGGGATGGAGTTTAAATGGGTTTTTTGGGGATTTTATGCCAAAACCTGAGGAATGTCATCTCTTCAGATGGGTCAGGCACCTGCTGGAGGCCTGCAAACCCTTCAGCAGGAGGTGAAACCTTCCCAACCTGCATTTCCCTCATTTTCCCTTGCACAGGTTAAAGAAATAATTCTCAGGTTGAAAACGTGTCCAAGTGTTCCCCAGCACATGCCTGGGTCTGTTTCCTGGTCCCATGATCCACAGGGAATACGGGAAGGGATCTTTGTAATAAAAACTTATTTTAGGGCTCTGTAACCACCTAAAGGAGAGGAATTTGTTCTCTGGAGACTTGACAGGTCCTACACCAGCCAAAGAGCTTTGGGTGAGTAAATTGCCCAGTCTGGGTGGGATTGTCCTGTCCCCATTCAGGCCACAGCTCTGCAAGGAAGAGACACCCCCAGATATTAATAATAAAGGGACACCATTCCCAAATATCCCTGGGAAGGGCAGGAAAACCCTTGCTGGGCTGGTGGCCAGGGCACAATCACCTCTGCCATCTGCTTCTGTAATCAGCTCCTACCTAGGCTGGGAAAAGGTTCAGAAAATCACCCGGGGAGGAATTTCCTGGTGGTTAATTCCTTCCAGCACGGGGTGATTCAGCTCCTGCTGCGTGAGCAGAAGCCTCAGATGGGGGTGAAGGGGTCTGGTGGTCCCAAATCCAGGAAGCTGAGAGCTGACTTCAATGAAGACACAAAGGAACAGCGTCACACAGGGGCTGAGTCACCACAGCCTGAGCAGGGACACCTTTGGAACTTCCACAGGGAATCAAGGAGCAATTGGTGCTGATACCAACATTCCCAAAGCTATAATCCCATGGAAATCATCGTTAAGCACAACCAGGCTGAACCTGGATCTCCAAACACCTCCAAGGTCCCACCCTGAACTTCAACAGCCCCAGTTTCAAACACAAAAATAAGGGAAAAATGGGAAAGTGGGATTCAGGTGCTGTTTTCTTGTTATTTTTATTTGTTATTTTTGCCTTTGCACTTGGGAAGCTCAAACAGGTGAATTCCTCTTCCCTGTCTCTTGATTTCACTCCTTTTAATGACAACAGACAAAGGAGGGGTCATAATTAAATAATTATATAATAATTAGAGTTTTTAAACATTATTAAAATTATTAAATTAAAATTATAATAATTAAAGCTCTTTAATTAAAGTTATTTAATTTTTTTGTCTGTACCCACAGAGTTCCATTTCTATATTAGGATCCTGTGTGCTTATGAAAAAAGTTTATTTTACCGAAAAATAAAGGTCTCTAAAATAAAGGTCTCAGAACTCTTAGCTCATATTTATATATTTCTTTTTAAAAAGTGCAGAGAAAAGCTCCTCTAGGATGAAATTTGATTAAAATACGTTTTTTTCACTACTGCAGAGATGCAGGGATTTATAGCCAGTGTCTTATGGTAATTTTTACTTTTTTTTTCCCTTCTTTTCAGGAACTAATGGGTGAAATCAACTTTATATTGTATCCAAAATTTTTTGGATGTAACATAGTTCCATTTCTGTATTAAGAGATTGTGTGCTTATGGAAAAGTTTATTTTACAGAAAAATCATGCATCTAAAATAAAGGTCTCGGAACATATTATATATATATATAATATAAATTATATATATTATATAAAATACATATTATATAAATATATAATAAAATTATATACATTACATATAAATATATAATAACAGAAATCTATTATAATATATACTGTTCTATATTATATAATATCTAATATAATCTGTAATACATTATATATTTGTATAATATATAATATGATACATTAATATAATAATATCATAATATATTGTAATATATGCTATTATAATAAATATATAATAGTATATTTTATAGAAAAATATGATATATATTATACAAATATATAACAATATATATACTATAAATATATATAAATATTTATAATATATATTATATATAATATATAATAAATATTATAATAAGTATATAATATATAATTAATATATATACTATATAATAAATATAATAATATTTATACATATTTACATAAATATAAATATATATAAATATTTACTTTTGAAAAGTGCAGAGAAAAGCTCCTCTGTGATGAAACTTGATTAAAATACATTTTCCAAACCAGATTTATATTATCAGATAGTGAGCTGTTCGCTCTTTGCTGGGAGTTCTCCTGAACTTGAAGAGTTTTTCTGGGAGAAGCGCTTGTCACAACTTGCCTTGGGACAAAGGAGGGCTGCACCTTGCTCAGGAAATGCAAATTACCCGCTAATGAGGGGAACGATCGGGTGACCTCCAAATGACAACTGCAGCCCTGGGGGAGTCACAAGGAAAGCGCGAGCAGCGTTCAGGTGAAACGTGCCAAAGGATTTCACACAGACGCGGGCAGAGATCCCCAAAAAGCTGAAAAGAGATTTCCAGAGGCATCCTGGGCCAGCTTTTATGGGAAAGGGAGCCCAGATGAGAACAAATAATCAAAACTGTTGGAGAATGGAAAGTTTTGGGTTTTCATTCAGGATAAAAGGGTGATAAAGCCTAAACATCTAAATATCTAAATCAATACTGAAAGTAAATCTAAATTTTAAAAAATTATGTAATTTAAATAATTAAATAAAATAATAATATATTATTAGATATTATAATTATATATAATGTAAAATATAATAATTATATATTATGTAATATATAATGATAACATTAAATTAAGCAATTACATATTATAATAAGATATGAAAAATGTAAATTCAATTAAAGATATCTAAATTAATACCTAAATTAAATCTAAATTAAATAAATAATTATCTACATTAAAGATACCTAAATTAAATAATTATCCAAATTAAAGATATATAAATTAAAGTGAAACCCAAGTGTTGGAATTTTAAATTTATAGAATATTTTAAAATTTAAAGAACAACAAAAAAATTCTATACCCCCCCAAAAATATAATTTTAAAAATAAATAATAAAAATCCTTTAGCTTTAAACAACTCATCTTTAAAAGAATACCCCATAAATGAACATAACCCATAAACACAAGGATGAACAACCTTATAAAAAATAAGAAAAATTTCACAATTACAAATTTCCTCGGGTGGCTGCTATTCATAAAATTTAAAAACCACCAAAAAACCAATTTTCTTATTCAAAAAAATTTACTTCACAAAAAAAATACACTAATAATCAAGAGAGAGAAATTAAATAGAGAGAAAGAGAATTGAAATAGAGAGAGAGGGAATTAAAGGGAAATGGAATAAAGAGAAATAAGGAGAAATTAATTAGAGAGAAATAGAGAGAAAGAAATTAAATAGAGAGAAAAAGAGAGAAATAAAGAGAAATTAATTAGAGAGAAATAGAAAGATAATTGAAATAGAGAGAAACAGAGAGAAATAAAGAGAAATTAAATAAAGAGAAATTAATTAGAGAGAAATAGAGAGAAAGAAATTAAATAGAGAGAAAAAGAGAGAAATAAAGAGAAATTAATTAGAGAGAAAAAGAGAAATAAAGAGGAATGAAATAGGGATGGGAATGTTCTGCTTCTTTACTTTCCCAAAGGGAAGGAAATTCGGGGATTGCCCTGGAGATCCCAGGCCTGCAATCCCAGCTCCCACTCCTGAAACGCCCTGGGCACACTGGAGCTGCCTCCCAGTCCATCTTTTCCGGGGGTGAAGCAGCAGCAGCCCCAAGCCCAAGAGAAAGAGCCCAGAAAGGAGCTGGAAATGCAGAGGAAGCCGAAATCCCTGCCAAAGGCTGATGGCCTTGGCTGGCAGCTGCAGAACATCTGGCCGCTGACATCCGGGACCTGCAGAGATTCTGCAACTTCCCAGCTTCCTTCCCATAAAATCCCAGCCATAAAACAAAAAAATAATAATAAAAAATGGGATTTCCCAGCACATTCTCCAGTTCTGAGAAATCAGACCCTTTGCACCAGCCTTGCTTGTTCCTGTTCATGAACAAGCCTTGATTTTTCCAGCCAGGAGCAATTCAAGGGATCAGGAAATGCAGATTTGTTGTTAAAATACAACAGAAAGCACCGGTGATCGTGGCAGACTTTGCCACTGATTAGCACTCACAGATTATTATTTAATAGTTGAATAATTATTCAATAATAATTTAATAATAAACATATTGAATATTAAAATATAATTAATAACAATGTAATAATTTAATAATCATGTAAATAATAAACATATAGAATAACAATAATTTTAATTAATAATGACTATAATAACAATAATAACATATAATATAATGTATTATAATACATATAATATAATATAATGTAGAATATAATAACAAATATTTAATAATCATTTAATAATAATTTAAGTAATAAACATGTTAAATAATAACAAATATAATGACAATAACTACAATATCTAAAAATAATTTAATAATATTTAAAATTAATTTAAGACTTAATTATTTAATTAAAATATTCTGCTGCTCTGGTATTTTTTCAAACTCAAAAATGCTTTGGAAAACCGCCCTTAAGTCAGGTTTAGAGGACTGATCCTGGAATTTCTTGGGAATAATCACACCTGGTTAGGAAGGGCCAGCACTGACAGTGGCCAGGGCAGAAAGTTGCCAGTCAGGATTTGCATCTTCAAGAGGAATAGGAAATTGAGAAATATGGGAAACTGGGAAATATGGGAAATTGGGAAATATGGGAAATTCTAATTTTGGAGCTGCTCTGTCAAGGTTTTATCCCAAGATCAACTTTATAATTTATGGCAATATCTTCTCCTGCAGAGATCAGCTACCCTGAGTGAAAAAAAGTTCTTTACTAGGAGTTGGGGGAGGGCCTGGCACAGATTATCCCAAGAATCTGTGGCTGCCCCGTCCCTGGAAGTGTCCAAGGGCAGCTTGGATGGGTTTGGAGCCCCCTGGGATAGTGCAAGGTGTGGGGGTGGAATTGGATGAGCTTTAAATTCCTTTCATCCCAACACATTCCATGATTCCAGTGCACAACTGAGCAAGGCACTGAAAAATCAGAATAATTCTCAGTGAAATAGCAAAAAACCAGAGCTGCACCCCCAAATTTCTGAGTTTATTCTGCAACATCCCAGCTCGGGGCTGTGAGAAATGTTCCTCACTCCCAAAAAATTGAAAAGGTTTATGAAAACCTTATCAAAAATACAACAGAAGGTGGACTAGAGAAGGGAGCAGAGGATTTTCCCCACCGTGTGCTCACCCCACAGTGGAGCTTTCACCTTTTAACCCTTTAGCCCCTCCCAAAGTTCTGTCCATCAGCCTCTCCTTCACTGTCCAGTGCTGGAGATCACCTCCCTAAATCCTGATTGGAGGTCAGCTGTTGCCATAGTAACGAGCCAGCCCTCCCAAATGTCCCAAACCCAGGCCATCCCATAATACCAACACAAGGGGGGGTGAAACATAACTATAAATCTATAGAACTTAACATCTATGCATGATATTTGCCTTTTAATTGTGAGAGTCAGCCATGGCATTACTCATCCCCTACAGCGTCATCACCCCAGCTCCAGCATCAGCCCTGGTCGTGGGAAATTCCTCATTTCAGGCTCATTTTCATGTATTAAATTTAAATTTATATATGAAATGTATTAAATTTAGTGGTTTTTACTCGAGAAGTGAGCCTATGCCTCACCACAGCATGTAGAATTCCCATTTAATGCCACGGGAAGTTTGCCCTCAGTGTCTTTACCCCATCCTAGAGCATTGCACACACACAGAGAAGACACAAAAATAAAACTATTTGTTCATCCACTCAAGTGTGGCATTCACATTCTCTGGAAAAATCCCTTCGCCCAGGATTTTTCTCCTGGGAAGCTGAGAAGCCTCTGAGAAAAAGGAAAACAATCCTTCTCTCATTTGCTTCTCCTGTGCTTTGCTCCTTTGGAATGTGATTGGAGATTGTTCACCCACAGGTGATTGTTCCACTGGACTCTGCTGTGAGTTGTTTTCACTCTTTGGCCAGTCAGTGCTGAGCTGTGTCAGACTCTGGAGAGAGTCACCAGTTTTCATTATTATCTTTTAGCTTTCTCTAAGTATCCTTTCTGTATTCTTTAGTATAGTTTAGTATTCTTTAATATAATATAGTCCCCCCCACCCCTTTCAGTGCCAGTTTTTCCCTCACTTTTTGGGGTTGGATTTTTCCCCCCTTTCAGGGCCAATTTTTCTCTCTCTCCCTCTTTGTGGCTGATTTTTCTCCCCCATTTTGGGCCAATTTTTCTTCCTCCCTCATCTGGGGACGATTTTTTTCTCCCCATTTTGGTGCCAATTTTTCTCCCCCTTTTTATGTCGATATTTTTCTCCCCCCTTCCTTTATTGGGAACAATTTTTCTTCCCCCTTTTTGGGGCTGGATTTTTTTTTCTCACTGCCTTTTTTGGGGCTGATTTTTCCCCTTTCCTCTTTTTGGGGCTGATTTTTCCCCCTCTCCCTTTTTTGGAACTGATTTTTTTTTTTTTCTCCCCCACTTCCAGGGCCCATTTTTCTTCCTCTCCTTTTTTGGGGCAAATTTTTTCTTCCCTCCCCCCCCCTCCCCCTCCCCATTTGGAGCTGATTTTGATTTTTCTCCCCCCTTTTAGGTGTCAGTTTTTCTTTTCCCATTTTTTGGGGCAGTTTTTCTTCTCTCCACCTTTTTGGGGCTGGATTTTTTTCTCCCCCTTTTTATGGGCTGGATTCTTCCTGTATTGCAGCCCAAGTTCACCTCCCCCTGAAGTGCTGATAATTGAGATTTTGTTATAAATCAGTATCAAATATTTCCAGGAAATGGGATGGAATTTAGCTGGGAAAAAAGGGCCACTGAGGCAATTATGGCATTCAGATCCCATTTAACATTTCGAGCCCTGATCCACACACAGAGGGAAACTTGACCCCCAATTTTAACCCCAGAAGAAGAGCTACAGATACAAAACGTGTTAGAAAATCCTACCCATGGACAAGAGTCATTAAAAGTAATTAATGAGAATTAATTCAATAACCAGGGGATGAAGGAAGGGAATTAAGTGAATTTTAAGGAGTTATTACTCAAGAAACAATGCAGTAATTTTCCCCCAAAGCATCAATTTCCCCCAGTCATGGACAGGATAAAGCTGAGGGAATTTCAAGAGTTTTAAGCCACAGAAAAAGGACATTTTATCATTTATGTACCAAGCAGAAAATGCTGTAAAAGCATTTTTCCTCCAGCTAAATCCTGATGGTCCAAGAATTTTAATTCATCATGAGCAGCTCATGATTAATTAAATTAAATTTTGTGGACACAATTTATGGGCAAATAACGCTATAAAATTGTATAAAATAAAGCTGTGACTTTGAGGAAACAAAACCAGCAAGAGCAATATGAGAGTTTTTCAAATCAGGGCTGGCTTAGGCAGTGTTTTCTTGGAATATTCAGAAAATCAAAATCAATTCTTTAATTTGATCTTCTGTGAACTTCAATCATTCATCCACTGCACTGAATAATAAACCTGGGTTTAACTAAGCCTAAATTAGGGTTTAGTTAATGCACACTCTGCTCTTGGTGCAGGAATTCTCAGTCTGAGCATCCTCCTTGCCCTTGGAAATAATTTCCAGATATTCTGGAATTTCCCACATTCCTTTAGATAAAATCTTGGCCATAAAAAATTAAAACTATTTTATTAAACAAATATGAAAATGTTAAATAAATATATAATTAATATATTGTGTAATCTGTAATAGAATATATAGTACATGTATCACGTTAAATAAATATATTATAAAATAATATTTTATAAAAATTTAAAAATGCTCAATAAATGGCATTTAAATGTGCCCAGTCTCTCATTTCAATTTGATTTCAGCTCCCAGTGAAACCCTGGATTCTCTGGCAGATTCCAGAGGGCTTCAACCACAGGAATTCTCTCCAAAGGGGAAGTGACACGTTTCAATTCCCTCGTTATCAGCTCAGTGGAGGTGTGGAAGCATTTTTATCCCACCTCCAGGTAATTCCCGTGGGCTCCCTCTCCACTTCAAACACATTTAACAATGGCAATAACAATTAAAACAAAGAGAGATTGATCAGTGCTAACCAGTGCTTTGCAAAGTTGCCACAATTTGGAAAAAGTGAGATTTTTTTTTTTTTATGTACAGTAACAGCAGGATGAGACATGAGGATTACACAGGAAAAACTGCAGCGTTTTATTGCTAACCAGTGCTTTGCAATGTTGCCACAATTTGGAAAAAATTAGATTTTTTTTAAATGTACAGTAACAGCAGGATGAGACATGAGGATTACACAGGAAAAATTGAATTCAATAAATATATATATAAATATGTATAATATATATATATAATTATATTATATATATTATATATGTTTATATATTGTTATAATTTTTATATATTATATATACTATCTATTCTATTTATATTATTTATATATATTTATATATTTTATATATATATATGTGTATTATTTATAAATAATTTACAAGGAGAACCTCCTGCTCAGTCAGCCCCACAGGCTGTGAGCATTAGAAAACAAAAGGGCAGCTTGATGGACAAAAAAATACAGATAGTAAAAATACAGTTTTTGGACACAAAAATCCCTGCAGCCCCAACCCCTATAGGATCACCCCCTGCCCCTGCCCAGCTCCTCTGGGTAAAACCTCTGGAATTTACCCTTTGTAGGAATAGAGAGAAATAGAAATAAAGAGAAATGAAATAGAGATGGGAATGTTCTGCTCCTCTACTTTTCCAAAGGGAAGGAAATTCTGGGATTGCCCAGATTTGGAAAAAGCTCAGGAAAAAGTTTTTCCTCCTGTCCCCAACCCCCGCAGTGGATTTGCAGGATCACACAAGAGTTGAAAACACTGCAGGATTTTTTTTTAAATTTTGTTTTTTATTCCTTCCTTTCCTTGGGAAAAAGAAAAAGTGAAACTAAACTTTGGCCCTACTCAGCACTCAGAGCTGCTCTTTGTGTCCAGCTCTGTGCTGCTGTCCGAGCTTTTCCCAGAGTTTTTTGAGTTATTTTGGGTTATTTTGGGGCTGGCCCGGCAGTAAATCTGGGAGGAGATGCCAATCCCTGATGGCAGAGCTGTGACCTCTGCGAGGGGACATTGCTCTTGGGTTTTTGGGCTTGCGGGCTCATTGGAAAAAATAAAATTAAAATCCTCAAACCAACCAAACAACAAAACAAAATCAGGAAAAAGCAGGACAAAGTTGAAGGCTTGTAAATATTTAATAATTAATATTGTTAATAATTATAAATATTAATAATAATTATTAATAATTACTAATAATTATTAAAGCAGAAAATCTGCTCACTCAGTTCTCATCACCCCAGCAACACCACAGATATGAGTCAATAAAAGCTGATTTTAAGGCCAAATCCCACCTTTTCAAGGCTGCTATTAAAAGCCAAATTTTTTCATTGAAGACCCTCTTTATTCATTTCAAGAATGCCTATAAAGTGTTTTCTCAGGAAAGAAGGAGCTTTTTGGGATTGTCTATACTCCTGCAGGACAATCCTCTGCTTTAATCTCTATTTTTTTATCTGAATTTCAGCTCTTTGCCATTTGATTCATTCAAGGAAAAGCCTCAGTGAAGCTTCACCTGCCCAAATAAAAAAAAAAAAAAATAAAAAAAATAAAATAAAATAAAATAAAATAAAATAAAATAAAATAAAATAAACAATGAATTCTGCAGGGCCAGGTGACATCAATCCCACAGCTCCCTCCATTCATTTAATTTTAATTTTAATTAAACTTAATTAAATTAAAATTAATTAAATTTTAATTTTCCACAATTAAAATTTTGGGAATTCCATTCCCCAGTTTTAGTTTCGTGCCAATTAAAATTGGAGAACAGAATGGAATTCCCAAAATGGAATGGAATTCCCAAAATTTGGGTTATTTTGGGGCTGGCCCGGCAGTAAATCTGGGAGGAGATGCCAATCCCTGATGGCAGAGCTGTGACCTCTGCGAGGGGACATTGCTCTTGGGTTTTTGGGCTTGCGGGCTCATTGGAAAAAATAAAATTAAAATCCTCAAACCAACCAAACAACAAAACAAAATCAGGAAAAAGCAGGACAAAGTTGAAGGCTTGTAAATATTTAATAATTAATATTGTTAATAATTATAAATATTAATAATAATTATTAATAATTACTAATAATTATTAAAGCAGAAAATCTGCTCACTCAGTTCTCATCACCCCAGCAACACCACAGATATGAGTCAATAAAAGCTGATTTTAAGGCCAAATCCCACCTTTTCAAGGCTGCTATTAAAAGCCAAATTTTTTCATTGAAGACCCTCTTTATTCACTTCAAGAACGCCTATAAAGTGTTTTCTCAGGAAAGAAGGAGCTTTTTGGGATTGTCCATACTCCTGCAGGACAATCCTCTGCTTTAATCTCTATTTTTTTATCTGAATTTCAGCTCTTTGCCATTTGATTCATTCAAGGAAAAGCCTCAGTGAAGCTTCACCTGCCCAAATAAAAAAAAAAAAAAATAAAAAAAATAAAATAAAATAAAATAAAATAAAATAAAATAAAATAAAATAAAATAAAATAAAATAAAATAAAATAAAATAAACAATTAATTCTGCAGGGCCAGGTGACATCAATCCCACAGCTCCCTCCATTCATTTAATTTTAATTTTAATTAAACTTAATTAAATTAAAATTAATTAAATTTTAATTTTCCACAATTAAAATTTTGGGAATTCCATTCCCCAGTTTTAATTTCGTGCCAATTAAAATTGGAGAACAGAATGGAATTCCCAAAATGGAATGGAATTCCCAAAATTGAATATAATGGAATTCCCACAATGGAATAGAATGGAATTCCCAAAATGGAATTTCAGCATCAGCTTTGACTGCTGGGATCCTCTTGATGCCACTGGCAGTTGGATGAAATCTTTTCATCAGAAAAAAATAAAATATTCTTATTTTTTCTACCCCCAGGCAATGGCAACTGTAAATATCCAGCCCTGCTGATGCACCAGAACCCAAATTATCTCCAAGGCCAGAATTCTGGGCAGGTCACAAATGCAGCTCCAATTGCACTCAGCAAATATTGAATTTGTCATCTGCTAATTAACGGAGGAGCTGGAATGTTTCCCAAGGTGCCCAGGAAAGTTCCAGCCCCTTTCAGGAGCTTTCCAATCCAATGATGACTGCCTTGGCTCAGGCTCCCAGGGAAATATCCCCAAATAAAACCTGATTCACTGCAGATAAGAAGGAGTTCTGATTTTCCTTTTTAAATTTTTTTTATTATTATTAAAGGGATTTTTTGGGCAGATCTCTGAAGGTTTTCTCTGCTCTGCTCCCCCCTTTGATCTCTCCCTTTGTGTTGCTCCTTCATGAAACAAATTTCACCTGTTTTGCACCATGGCAGACAAGGAGCTGGGCGTGACCTGGGATTTTTTCCCCTTTTCTGTCACAGAAAGTGTCTGACTTTATTTATGGGATTTGCTAAAGGTTTGTAACAATGAGGATTACACAGGAAAAAATGGAATATTCTAACCAGGAATAGAAATAATTTAGAGGGAGAACCTCCTGCTTGGTCAGCCCCATAATGGTTAAAATAAGCATATTTTAGTTGGCATTTCCACTCTGAAAATGATTTCCTCCCTATTCCTGATCCTCTCCCATTCCAGTTCATTTTTATTTAACTGCAACTTAATTCCCTCAATCTAGAAACCCCAGGAACCCAATTTTTCCTCAATTTGAAGCCATTTCCAGCCATTTTTCCCTGCTCCCTTTTGAGCAGGATCCATTCCTGGCACTGCACTTGCTCTGCCCAAGCCCTTTAGCAATAAAACACCTGGGAGTGAACTGGGAATATATTGATTTTTCCACATCGCTGCTGGCCATGGATCCATACTCATAATATAACATGGAATCTCTGGCTTCTATCAAAATATGAAAGAAAAAATTCAATTGAAGCAAAAAGAGACACAAAAAAGAATCAATTAATGGTTTTGGCACACAGGTACTTAAAAAAAAAAGAACATTTATGTTAACAGCAGCTCACTCTGCCAAGCTGAACTCAGGGCCAGGAGCGTCCAAACTTGGGGATCAAGGAACAAAGCAGACCCTAGAAAAATCGTATTTTAAATCAAATTTATGCCAATTATTTATCAGAGATCCATTTCTTTTCTCCATGGCAGGGCAGGAACGCGATCCTTGCTGATCAAAGCTGGATTTATCCCTGCAGCAATAAATACAAGGTGTGGAAATCAAGGCCATAGATTTTAAATAGATTTTGAAGAGATTTTAAATAGATTTTAATGATATTTTAAAGAGATTCTTAGATTTATTTTAGATTTTTTTAAGTTTACTTTAGATATTTTTACATTTTTAAGATTAAGATTATTTTAAGATTATTTTGAATTTTTTTCTGTTTTGGGAAGGGAATTCCTGGCTGGGAGCAGGGGAGCTGCTGGGATGGAGTAGTGGTTTTGAGTTTTGGTTAGCGAATTTAAGATTTCCTACTTTTGAGATTTCAAATTTTTCTCCAATTTTGAGATTTCTCATGTTGAGATGTTTTGAGATTTAAGATTTAATTTTGAGATTTTTTTTGACCTTTTTTTTTTTTGAGACTTAATGTTGAGATTTTTTTTGAGATTTTTTGAGTTTGTTTTTTTTTTTTTTTTTGAGATTTCCATCTTCTCAGTGGTTCAACAGACTATCACTCACACAAAAAGCTTTTGCCTCACTTCCCTAAATTCTTCCCAAGTGAAACTATGACAGATGGAATTCCAAAAGCAGCTGTGGCTGTCCCTGGATCCCTGGCAGTGCCCAAGGCCAGGCTGGACAGGGCTGGGAGCAGCCTGGGACAGTGGGAGGTGTCCCTGCCATGGCAGGGCTGGGATGGGATGAGCTTTAGGGTCCTTTGCACCCCAAAGTGTTCTGTGATTATCTGAAAAAACTGTCAGGGGAAAGAAAAAAAAGGGTCGTAGCACAAGAAAATAAATATTTTAAAATCTTTAATACTTTAAAATATAGGGACAATCATTGATGGGTTTGAACTGAAGAATTGATAGAGATTGGATCAAACAATGAATTTTTTACACTGAGGGGGGCAAAATGCTGGAATGCATCAGCAGGGGGGTCATGGATCCATCCCTGGAACATCCAAGGTGGGGCTGGACAGGGCTCCAGGCGAGCCCATCTCACTGGAGGTGCCCTGTCAGGGGGCTGGATTAAATGACCTTCAGTGACACCATCCAACCCCAACCCTCCTACAGTCCCACACCCAAATTCTAGTTAAATATTTCCAGGAGGGATTAGAATATAAAAAAGCAGAAAGTGATGCTGTCAAACCTTTTAAAATATTTTTTTTAATTTATTTTTATTTATTGAGTTTGGGTTTTATGTTTGTTTTTTTTGGAGTTTTTTGTTTGGTTTCTTTTTTTGATCCTAAATTTATTTTTTATTTATTTGTACTTATTTGAATTCTTTATTTATTTTAATTTTTATTTATTTTACTTTTTATATTTTAAATTTTAATAATTTTTATTTTCTTTTATTTTTAATTTTAATTTTTTTAATATTCTAATTTATTTCCATTTATTTTAATTTATTTTTGTATTTTTATTTCTGGTTTTTGTTTGTTTATTTTAATTTTTTAAATTTATTTTTATTTAACCGGGCAGCTTTTCCTTGCATGCCAGGATGGGTTTGGCCCCGAGACTGGCACTAATACCCGGGTTATTTTCACAGCCTTAAGGAGAGGCTGTGCTAAAACACTGCCTGGTGCCACCAGCCTTGACGTCACTGTCCCAGATTAAAGGGACACTGAGAGCCCAAAGCCTCCTCGAGCAGTGACAGCAAGGTCACTTCGTGCCAGGCCCCTCTGTGCCCACACTGCATCCAGGAGAGGCAGGAAGGGAATCTCCCATGGGAGCCACAGCAACTCCGTCCCGGGAAATAAATGCAATTGATTTGCAAATAAATATTTATATTATTTATACATAGAAACAGATTATTCTACTTTATTCTATTCTATCAATCATAACACATATCATATAATATCATCATATCATATCTCATTAATATTATCCATCCATCCATCCATCCATCCATCCATCCATCCATCCATCCATCCATCCATCCATCTTATTTATACATACCAATGAATAGATGCAATGTTGTTGGGCTATTTGATAATGGCCAGTGTTGAGGTTTGAGGTGTCTGCTAAGGAAGGCAGGAGCCTCCCTTGAAATGGAAAATGCAAACTCCCTTCCTCCAAATTATTACAATTTTGAAATTAAGGGGCTCTCAGGCAAAGATATGGGAGTAGGAATAACAGTCATTTTATTAGAAAAAAAATAAAAATAAAATACAAATGCAGTAATACAAACCCACACTGCCAGAGTGAGAGCAGGAGCTGAGCCCTGTGTGTCAGGGTGGTGGCACAGTCCCATCCCATGGGGGCTCAGCCCTCCTGCAGTGCCAGCTGTGCTTCTGCTGGAGCAGGGATCCTGCACAAGGCTGCAGTTTTCCTCTGAAGCTCCAGGGCTGCTGGAGATGGGCCTGCTCTCCCTCTGGGAATGCAGGGCAGGAGAAAGCTGCTCCTCTGGGAATGCAGTGGGCAAAACTCAGCTCATGTAAGGAGTTTGGTTTTTAAGATCAAACGGAAAATAGATCAGCACCGGGTAAAGGCATTGTATCACACCTTGTACCCTAAGACAGCCAGTTAATGCTGCAGGGTAATATATTAATATATCTTAAATGGATTAAAAAGGAAGGTAACTCAGAATCATGGAATAGTTTGGGTTGGGAAGGATCTCAAAAACCACCTCATCCCTCCAGCCATGGGCAGGAGCACCTCCCACCACCCCAGAGTGCTCCAAGGCACAGGAATTCTGAGCAGCTACATCTCCTCCCTCAAGGTTTCTCTTACTCTGCTGATGTTTAGGCACTGGTAATTATTGCAGTAAATTATTAATAATAATAATAATAATGTTAATTGAGTCATTAACAGTAAATACAATCATAGAGCAGCGCAGGTTGGATCCCACTCCCAAGGATGAAAGCCCAGCTGCTGACAGGAGTTGTGTTGTGACTAAACTGGATGTTTATGATGGATAAATTGCAGTTTATATGATTTTTAAGGCATATGAAAACATAAGCTCAGTTCAGGAGTTCTTGCCTGTCATACTTGTAAGAATCAGCAAAGAAGAAGTTATGCTCTACTGGCCTTAAATCTAAGTTTAAGAAGTGGCTTAAATTAGTGTGCACAGAAAGATATTTAAAGAGCTCTGTTAATGCTGGAAACTCCTTTATTTCTTTAATCTGACAACACTTTTATTATGAAATAAAATTCCCCACATACATCACCGAGGACTTGTCTGCAGCATCACTAAATTAATATTACTCTTGGAATTCAATTCTTCAAAAACTGCAGTGACATTTGGAAGAAGTTCCCACACTCAACTTCTCTTGTAACTAATTAATTGTGATACCATAAATATTTTAGAAAGTACCATAAAGAGGTTTATTGAGATTTTTTTTTTTTTTACAGTTGATTGCAAGGCAAGAACTGCTGCTGCTCCCAGAGCTCTGCTTTGCACAGGAATGGAAAGCAAAGCCCGTCACACTCTCAGGGAATGTCTTCCCCAAGCATTTGTTCATAAATTAGAAACCAACCTTTAGCTCCTGCCAGCAGTCCCCCGAGTGAAGTTTCCATGTCTGCACACAGGAAAACATTCCAGCAGCTCCCCCTCACCGAGGAGGGAAGGGCCCTTGCACGTGCTGGGAGCAGAAATCCTGATTAATGTCATGTTAACTTGATGTCACTTCAGCTCTGGTGAGGTTAATTTGGTTTGAGGCTTGTGCATGAGCCAGCAGGAGCTGTCCCCAGCTCGGAGCTGTCAACCCACAGCCACAGTCCTGTGCTCTAACACTAAAAATTCATTGTTTCCTTGGATTTTAGACCTTCAACATTCATGGGAAAGGCCCAAAAATTCATAAAATCTGCTACTGCAATGAGATTCCTGATCTCTGCGTGTAGTGACATTTCTTTATCAGTTTAACCTGAATTTTCCCTGCCACAAAATCCCTGGACAAGGTGGGATAGAATCCTCAGAACAGCACAAGCCAGAGATGTTATCAGGGAATGCAAAATCTGCAGGATTGCACTTCAATATTCCTGCAGGACTTGGGGTTTTTCAGTCCTAAAAAAGTCCCCCAGTGACATTTCTGGTTGGAAATTTTGAATGGAAACCAAAGGGGTTTTGGCAAGCAGGGAACTGAAGATTTCTGGGGAATTTAAAGAAGATCTTTCTCCTCACACTGGCTTGGTAAGGAAAGCAAGAACAGGGTGAGAAGAAAAAGAGAGTCCCCAAAATATTCATATTTTATATGAAGTATTCCATTTTCATATCCCCCATTCATATTTTATCTGGATTTCACAGATCACTTTGGTGATCACTTTGGATTTAAACCAAACATTCCTGCTTTCAAGGTGAATATTTCCTGGTGGGAGCTCATTTCTGCTCTTAAGCACAGCCCTAGGCCAGGCTCAGAGCCCAGCACTCCCCAGTCCCAGCCTGACCTCTTCTGACCTAGTGAAGGAAATCGGTTCAAGCAGCAGGCAGAGACATTGGGTGCCATTCACACGAACCTGAAATCGAATTTGGCATTTTCAGTGGGATTTTTGCACGTCAGGGTTAAGATAAAGATGCTGATTTAATTTGAGCAGGTAATAAAATTCTTTCTGGAGCTGACAGCTCCACATGAGATTCCTCAAGGTGGGATTTTTGGGGCCAAAGTTTAACAACACCAGGAACATTTGAGGAACTCTTCAATTCATAGAATCATATTCTGAGCTGGAAGGGACCAAAGGATTAAAATCCAAGTCCAGGACACTGTGGCATCCCCTTTATAGATACAGAACTTCCTGATGTCTTCAGGAAAATTCAAACCTAAAATCTGGGTTTTCCCCCCAGGCCCCATTTTTGGAGCAGCTTTCCCAGGATAACAGCCACAGCAAGCAGGTTTGTGTGTTCCTGCCACCCTCCCCATCCCCAGGGAATTGCTGTTGGGCCTCCCAGTGGCAAATGAGCAATCAGCACTCATTAGGTGAGCCCTTCATTCCTCAATTTCCCTCCCAGGAAAAGGAATCCTGCTGATTCCATAGTCCCAGGCTGGTTGCTACAATCCAAACCAGACTGGGATTAGTCCCAATCCCAAATTTTCCAGGCCCAGCCCAACCCTGCAGAGCCTCTCCCATCTCCCAGACATTCCTGGGGGATCATTTGTCCTGAGACAAATCAGGACAATATTATTAAATTATTAATTTATTAATTATTCCACAATTATTAATTGTGGAGTCACCAACACAACTCATCCAAATAAAAATGAGGTTCCAACTCCTTGCATCTATTTACCCTTTCCCAAATATTTTTGTGCTAGCTGCTATTATTTTATTTCCATTTTTCCCTTCTTAAACCAGCATCTTTTGCTTTCTTTTCTCCTCAGCACCCCTTAATACGCATTCCCAGTGGTGCAAATTGATTCAAAGCTGATATCTCGTTCTCCTCACCCTCTGGAGAGGCCAAGAGCTGGCTGGGAATTGAAATGGTTGACCACAAAAAAATAATAACTAGGAATAGGACCTGAAAAAGTCAAATTATCTTGAGATTTTTGCAACCTTAATGCACTGTGAGCATTAAAGTGACTGTGGGGAGTTAAGTGTTGTTATTTTGAAGAGGTTTAATGAAAGCTGGTCATGTTCCCCCATTAAATGGATAAAAGCTTTCCTTTATCTGCTGCAGAATTTCCTTCACCTGTAACTCTATCCCCTGTTAATCACCGTGTTCTCTGCATGAAGAGCTCTTTAAATACCCAAAGAGCTGAACAGGGCGTTCTCTTTCACAAATCCCACATCTGACACCTTTCTGTGCCCTGGCAGAGCACCAGCAAAGGGTTAAAGAAAAACAAAACATATTTTGAGCAGCAGCGTCGTATTACCTGGGGCCAAAATCCATCAGCGTGCCACGTGCAAAGTGGCTTTGGGGGGTGGCTGGGGCTGAAAGGGAGGAAAGGGAAAAGAGGGGGAAAAAAATAACAACATAAAAAATAAAAACATTTCAGTGTGCTGGAAGGACGTGGACAGAAATGAACAGAGCTGCAAAATGCTGGCACAGAAATTAATGCACATTCTTACTTAATTTGGGAATATGTGGGGTCCGTTCTAACAAGTGGTTTCAGAAATTAATGCAAATTCTACTTTAACTTGGGAATATCTGGGGTGGCTTCCTCAGCAAGATGAAGTCCCGGAGCTACAAGATTGTCCCTATTATAGAGAATATCTTTAAAAATAAAGGCAAATTAATAATTTTGGCAACGTGGCTTCATTAATTTCCCAAGAATGCATCAACCTTTGTGTCCAAAGCAGGTGAGCCAAGAGCTCCCATCCTGCCCCATCCTGGGTGTTCAGGGCTCCCTGCCCAGCTCAGCCTGGTGGAAATAGAATAACTTTTAAAACTTTTTATTTCATTTCTCTAGCCAGGGTTGCTTTGCCTTTGCACTGGGGGAAGGAATTTTAAGGTTTTTTTAGGGGAGTTGTACCGCTCAAGGCAGGATGAGCTGAACATCTCAGCAGAATGGCAGTGGCACAGAGGATGCACAAAAGGTAAAAACCTTCAATGAAAATCAACCCCAAACATAAAAACCATCAATGAAAATCAACCCCAAACATAAAAACCATCAATGAAAATGAACCCCAAAGACAAAAACCTTCAGTGAAAATGAACCCCAAATGTTGCCCCTGGCATGGTTGGAGATACCTGGTCCAGAAAAGCCCAGGGGTGAGGACCAAATTAGCATCAGAGGAGAAGGAATCCACGGTCAATAAGCAACCAAATTTTAGAAAAATTGTGTTATTTGGGACAATGAATGGGATCTGCTTTGAATTTGAATTTTTTTTGGTGTACAAACCTGCAGAAAGCCCGGTAACAGGCACGTGTGTGTGTGGAATATTTTCCCTGGCACAACCTGGCTGGAATAAAGCCAAGCCTGACTCTCTGTCCCTTCAAATACAGCATTAGAGGGTTTTTATTTTCCTCCCAAATTTCGGTGACAAGCCCAGCTCTGCCAGGGGAGACTCCCACCAGCCCCCGAGCTCCCAGCAGGGCCCCAGGCCACCTGTGCTGGGTAAAAATAGCTGTCACCCCACGCCAGGGTGACCTTGGCTCTGTGTCCCTGCCCAGTGCAGGCTGCAGAGGCACCAGGTTGGTAGAAACCAAATAAATCTGCAGGAAACAAACCCAACCTTGAGGTCTCTGCTCTGTCCCCATTCCCGTTTCCATCTCCAGCTGCTCCTGCCCTACTTTCCTTCTCCATTTGTCACCTTGTTCCTGTTCTGGAGAACATTCCTTGCCTGAGATCATCTCTCTGAGCTTCTGGAAGGGAAAGAGAAGCTTTGGAAAACTGAAAGCTGGTTAAACTCTTGGGTGAAAATCCATGAATAGCAGAAGACTCGACATTTTTAAGGTCCATACATTTTATTCACCTTGCTGCTACAACTTTTAGCTATTTGTGGTTTTGCTGCAAATAATTGGGGTTTACTCTTGAGCAGCAAGATATCCCTCGACCTGGAATCCCCAAATCTTTCTTCCCCAGCATCCTCTCAACCTGGAATCGTGGAATTTTTTGGGTGGGAAGGGACCTTAAAGCTCATCTCACTCCCAGGCAGGGACACCTTCATAGCCCAGGTGGCTCCAGATGCACATTTAGTGTTTGGTACCCGGATATACAAAAATACACCACTTTTATGGATGTTCATCCATAAACCCAGAGTTATAAAAGCTGGAGAAAAATCCAATATCCCACTGCAAGCATTAATGGGGGAGCACAGGTGAAACTTGGACCTTCTAGGATTAAGCTGCATTTACCCAGAGCTGCTTTACCTAGATTCTCCACACAATGAAATCTTTGTGCTCCCAGAATGGAATTGGGATGAATCACCCATGAATCCAAGAGAACTTATTTTATGTCCAATGACAGAAATAAAGCCACAGAAGAGCTGAAGTGAAATCAGACCTTTCATGCTATAAATCCTTTGTTATTTTTAATTGAGAACTCTTGATTTCAATTTATCAAATAGAATTTCTTGTTTTCATTCTCCAGCCTCTGCCTCTCCATGCTAAGGTTCCAATTCTATTTAGGGTCAGGATGGAATAGCCTGGCCAAAATATCCATGGCTTCATTACTCCAGAGAAGCTAAAAAAATTCTTTAAAGGATTTTGAGCATCACTGGGTGCTCCATGGATCAGCCAGGGAGGGATTCTCCAGCTGCCACCCCTGAAGGGGCAGCACATCCAGCAGCAAAACTCACCACTGCAAGCAGTGAAATCTTTTCTTCATCTTCCATGGCCACAATTTGCACAGGGTTTGTCAAGACTGCAGATCTCTGATGGTGAAATTCTAGAGATGAATTTTACCAAATTTTACCAAATATCTTTACTTTCTGGTGCTTCCATCAAAGCCTGTTGAGCTGAGAAGAGACTCCACTCCTCAGCACAAGCACTCTATAAATACCTGAGCTGCCACTACGAAATAAACTCCAAGATCTGGTTTCCAACAACCTTTTTATGACCATAAAAAAATACCCTGTTATCCCCAGCACTGCTCTGAATCCTTAACTTCTTTTGATTCAATTTTTCTACCTCAGCTGTGCAAGTGGTGCCAGAAACTTCATTGCACAATTACTTCAAAATATATTTTCCCTTGGCATTAACTATTCATTTATCATGGTTGTATTCAGAAAATGAACATCTTAAGACCACCACCCTGCAGGGTGGAAATTTGCATTGATCTGCAAGACATTCCTCCAGCAATGCATTAAATTCTCTGTACTCAAATATGCCAAGGTTTGAAGTGCATTAAATTGATGCTGGGATAGGAACTGGGGAAAAAACCCCAGTTTGGGCTCAGATTTTTGATTCTTCAAGGTTCTTACACACAAAACCCACCAAAAATAATTAGAAATATTAGGAAAATATTCCTAATTATTAATTTGCTCCAGAGTTAGAGAACATTGCTCTCGGTGCATGTGATAATTCTGGAGAAAATGGAGGGAAAAGGGAAATCTCTGAGCTGCAGAAGCAGCTGTAGAATCTCTCTCCATGCTGAGCTGAGGTCTCCACACAGCAGAGGATGAAAATCACTGCACTAATTTTTCTGCAACTGGGACAAATCCAAATTGATGGTCAGTTCCTTTAATCCTGCAAATTACATGAAGTGTTACTCACTCCTCAGCATATTTATTTTATATCATTTGTCCAAATGGATCCAGCTCTTATTGGCCAGGCCAGAAAATCACAGTGAGAACCAGCAGTGTTCCAGGAACATCAGGTTCTTATTCTCCTGGCCTGGGCTCTATAAATCCATTCAATGCCAAAACCTTCTAAATCAGGTGGTTAAAAGTGGGGTGAATGTGAGGGTGTTTGAATGTGAGGGTGTTTGGACAGATCCTTTTTTTTTTTTTTTTTTTTTTTTAACTGACAGCAGAGAACACCTCAAAAAAGGGAGGAGCAAGAGATCCTTGTCCCATTCCTGGAGAAAGTGGGTCTTTGCAAGGTCCCCTGCCCATGGATGGAGGGAGGAGATGAATCTTTAGGTCCTTTCCAACCCAAACCGTTCCATGATCTGTGGAGGGAGACGTGGAAGATGTTGCAGGTCTATTGTATTTTCGGGGTTCCCAGAGGAAGGAAGGAATGATGAATCTGACTCCATGTTCTCAGAAGGCTATTTTATTATTTTATGATACTATATTATATTAAAGAATACTAAACTAAACTATACTAAAGAATACCTTCAGAAGGCTAGAAAGATACTAATGAATCTTGTGATCCTCTCTCCAGAGTCCAACCCAGCTTGGCCCCAGCTGGCCAATAAGTCAAAACAATTCACATGAAAGCAATGGAACAATCACCTGTGGGTGAACAATCTCCAAACACATTCCAAAGGAGCAAAACACAGGAGAAGCAAATGAGAGAAGAATTGTTTTCCTTTTTCTCTGAGGCTTCTCAGCTTCCCAGGAGAGAAATCCTGGGCAAAGGGATTTTTCCAGAAAATATGAATGTGACACAGGTCCTTTCCAACCCAAACCACTCCATGATCTGCAGAGGGAGATGTGGAAGATGTGGCAGGTCCTTCCCAGATGCTGCAGAATTCTGCCACACCTTGGTGTTTGTGTCATTTTGGTTTACAAAGCTCCAATTCACTTTTAAAGTTTTAAATAGTGCAGCTGCATGAAGCAGCAGGCAGAGCCCCTTTTGGAGAACCTGAGAACCTTTTACCCATGTTATTTTGTGATTTAGTACCTTGGGCAGGGATTCATTACCTCAAGAATCAGAAGCCTGTGGCAAAAAGGAGCTGATTTATGCATGATCTTTTCTACCTGAAGGAGGCCTCTTGATCCAACCTCAGCACGGAAGAATTTCTTGCCAATATCCCATCCAAACCTACTCTTTGCCAGTTTTAAACCATTTCCCCTTGTCCTACCAACACAATTCCTGATGAGGAGTCCCTATCCTGTTTCCTTCCCCCATCAGACACCATGTTATTCACCACATTATGGTAAATAATCCAAATTATTTTACAAAAGTTCTGCTCTTGAACACTGCAGTTCCAAATGTGAATGACATCCATGAAATTTCTGAAATTTGCATGATTTAACTCATAACCAGAAGGGCTTTGAACACATAAAATTTGTGACTTCAGGCTTAGCTCCTGGCAGAAGCAAAACCTTGCCAGGAATTCCAGGCAGATCTGCACATACATTAATATATGTATTAATATCAGGATATTTGGAAATAAGGAAGGTAAATCAGTTTTTTAGTCTCCTCCAGGATATCAAGCAATAATTTCCCAGGAAAAAAAGTACTTCAGGCAACACCTGGAACCTCCCAAAATTCAGGATAAACTTCTGCAGGATTCTCTTTTCCCAAGCTGTGTTGGACCCTCCTGACAGAGCAATTCCTCTCCCAAAGCTGAGAATAATTCTTCTTCAAGTCAAAAAAGCTGAAATAAAACTGAAAAAAAAAATCTCATTTACAGGGAATTTCCCCCCTTATTTCAATAGCATGAAAAATATCCAGATTTTAACATTTCTTACAAATACTGCACAAGGTTTTAGCACTTCAGTTTCATTATTTTGTGTCTAGAAAACCCAAAATTGTCCCCAAAACTGAGCTGTAGCAACAAAACAGCTAAAATAATTAAAATAAACAAGAGTGCTGGGGCAGGATGGAAGTTTTATATGGCCAAGGAGAGAAAGACAAAGAGGTCAAGTTAAAAAATAACTTGAAGGAGAGTTGGGAGTGAGCCCTGAATGGATACAAGGCCACAAGTCCAGTATTGAAAATAGCAGCTATTTATATATATTTATTTATATTTATATATATATTTATATATATATATATAGCCCTAATTTATCCCTGGCTCCTTGGTTATATATTGGACCTCTCCACTTACAGCAAAGAAAATAAAATAATTTGTGTTTGAAGCTCTCAGGTTCCCAAATCCTTCTCCTCCCAACCCAGCTGGCAGCTGCCTTCAAAACTAAAATCGTGCTGTCAGCTCAGGAGCACAGCTAAACCTGTGGAAACTCCTTTATTTTTCAGTTCTAAGGGGTAAAATCCCAATTTTTTTGGCACTACCATACCTCCAGTAATGCAGAAAACTCTTTACAGCCTCTAAAATACTGAATCAGCACAAATAAGTTCATTTACAGACATTCCTTTTCTCTTTTTGGGGGGAATTGAAGTGAGAATTTCTGTTGGAACAACACAGGAATTATTTCCTCACCTGCTCCTAAATTAGGGAGAAGCACCAACTGCAAATCTTAAATACAGGCAGCAAACACACCCCAGAAATTAAGAAAAAAACTGAAAGCATTTCATTTTTAATGAAATTAAGAAGTAAATAAGAAGAATAAACAGAAAAGAGTAGCAAAACTCAATTCTTGTGCATTTAAACCACAAAAAAAATACAAAAAAACCACAATAATTCAAATAGCTACAGCCTGTGACTGATTTCAACCTTATACAAGACAAACCTGCAATTTCCAGAGCAAAATTCCAGTGATTTTTCCTAGTTTTTTTCATATTTTTGGTAAAATTCTGGGGCTTTTTTGTGGCAGAGAGGTGAATTTGGCTGTTCTTGGACTCCACCTCAGACAGGGAGCATGGACAGAAAAAAAGAGAATATTCCACCATTGAATGGGAGACACAGAAGGAAGAACATCACCCCTGATCCACAGAAATACTCTGGCAAAGCCAAAAACATCATGAAACTTGCTTATAAAAACCATAAAATGTTTGAAAAGGACGCATTGGGGCTCTTTTTGTTTCAATTCTGAGCCTTTTGGGTCATATTTTGGATTATTTTTGTTCAAAACCCACAATGGCCAGAGATCCATGGGTTGATGACTTTGTTTCCTTGTTATTTTGAATTTCCTATAAATCAGCAGATAGTGGGAACTGATATAAAAAATAAAACCCAAGGGAGGAGGTTTCTAAAAAATCCTGAGAGCTGCTGATGCTGTTTTTTTAGAGCAGGAAAAATGGCTTTATTAAAGTTTTGAGACTTGTTCCCCTCTGTCCTGATGTGTTCCAACACGTAAAGGTGCCCAGGAAATTGGAAAAATTCCAGAATGCTGGAAATATTCCTAATTCTGGAGAGAAGATGTGGAAAAAAAGAACCTCTGGAAAAGATTTCCCCAAATGTTCAATCAGAAACATTTTTTTCTTCAGTCATCAAGAAGCACGTTACTAAATATTAATATTCTACTGTGATAGGAAAATTAAAGCAAAATATTTACTAGCTTCAAATTAAACATTTGACTCTTGCTGAGGAGAAGAAATTGAAACAATCCAGCAAAACATTGCAGTGGGGACAAAACTGCTTTTTCTCCTGGCGTTTTGCTGTCCAAACATTGGGAGCAGCTCTAATAAACATCTGCATAATGAGTATAAACATGTGAGCAGTGCAGAAATTCTGCGTTAAACATCGCGGCAGAATTCGGCGGTTGTTTATGCACACGAGGGGCTGAGCACGGGCAGCAGCTGCTCAGCTTTTCACCACCTCAACCCCATTTTTTTATGCAGGTTGTGCTCAGTCCTGAGGGTATTTGGGATCCTCGTGGGATATGGGGTGGTGGGCATCCCAAAATTTCATTTATAACTCGATATCAGGTTTTATTCACCCACAGGGATTCCGTCCTTCCAGTCATGAGGTGAATAAAATGAGGATTTTTTTGGCCTCAGCTCTTTCAATCCCTCAGAAAATGCAAAACCTCCAGGAAAATGATCCCTCAGCCCTTTTCAGCAAGGACTTTCCAGCAGTAGCTCTAAAACAAATGTTTGCCCATGGAGAGGCTCTATTTGCTCAGGGCAAATAAAGAATAAATCAGGGGCTTTGTTGGGAATAACTCAATGGGGCTGATGCCCAGGGCCTGTTTTACTCCATGGAAAAATCCTGTCAGGGTCCCTGTCCCCTCTTGGGGGACAAAAACTCTGTCTCTGTTTTTAGATCTGGCCCTAAGTCAGGGATGGAAGGAAGGAAAACAAGTGGAGTAAAATTAGGATGTCAAGTGAATTACCCACGCTTTGTGTCAAAGGCAAGAGGAGAAATCACAATTAGGAAATCAAGAAGAGGCATTTTCCTTGGGATGCCAGGCTCAGCAGGTTGGGAATGACATCAACCACTGGAAAAGTCCAATTTTCATTAATTTGAGCCAAAATCTATTGGCTAATCTCAAAATATAATATTATCTGAAGTAGCAGGGACACTGAGGGAGATGTGGGTGAGGAGGAGCTGAGGGAGGAGCGGGAGGCACCCACAGCATCTTGGGCAATTGCTGGGACACAACTCTGCCAAACTTCCCAATCTTTTCTCCCACTGTGCTCCCAGAGCAGGTGACAGGACCTGTGTGACATCTCCTATGGGTGTCCCCCCTCCACAGTGACATTCCCCTGTGACATTCCCCCACCATGGGTGTCCCTGTCCAGGGTGATGTTCCCCTGTGACACCTCTCATGGCTGTCTCCTCTCCAGGATGACATTCCCCTGTGACACCTCCCATGGGTGTCCCCTCTCCAGGGTGACATTTCCCATGGGTATCCCCCCTTGAAGGTGACGTTCCCCTGTGAGATCTCCCATGGATGTCCCTGTCCCGGGTGACATTCCCCCATGATATCTCCCATGGGTGTTTCCCCACTCCATGGTGACATGTCCCATGGATATCCCCCCTTCAAGGTGACATTCCCCTGTGACACCTCCCATGGATGTCCCCTCTCCAAGGTGACGTTCCCCTGTGACTCCCATGGGTGTCCCCCCCAGTCCATGGTGACATCTCCCATGGGTGTTCCCTCTTCAGGGTGACATTTCCCATGGGTGTCCTCTCTCCTGGGTGACACTCCCCCTTCCAGAGCCCCCAGATCGCTGCCTCAGGGCCCATAAATTCCACCTGATCCCAAACAGAGTTTGGGATCAGCCTCAGGACGCCCTGAGTGATCCCTGCGTGCGCCGATGCTGCAAAGGCCTCCTGTGATTTTGGGAGTGATTTCAGCTGAGCTCTGCCAGCCCAGGAGAGGAGGGAAATTTGGGTTTATGATTGACCCCCTCAGGCCATTGATGGGATTTATTATCAATGGAATTGTAATAAATATTGTGCTGGTTTGTCTCGTTCTGCAATAAATGTGATAAAACACAGGCTCTGTCTCCAGTGTTTTTATACTGGACTGACTTTTAAAAATACCTGCTTGAATTACCTTTTATAGCAGCTCTCTTCTCCAAAATTTGAGCAATTTTAGCAGCATTTTGAACAGCAGAGGCAGGAGGAGGAGAACTGTTGATATCCTGATATTCTTCTTGCAGATATTCACGCAGAGAAGTGTTTGCCACATGAAACTCATCTGGAAAATGCACAAAGAAAGTGATTTTCCAAAGTACAAACCCTGCTTGGCATTTTTTACTCTCAGCCCACCTCTGCAGCAATCCCTGAGAATTCCTCCAGTTCCTGGCTCTCAATTCTGCCCCAAAGGCAGCAGGGCTCAAGTGGAGATTTGGAATTAAAGCTGGATTTCAGCTACCTGAGATTCTGTTGAGCCTTTTTGTCCCCCCAAGGGGTTTTAATTAACACCAGGCTCCAAACCTAGTTCAGGATTTAATTAAGACAGGACTAATTGACCTCCCTAAAGGGGATCTTTAATACAATAAAAATAGATCTAATATTATCTAAATATGTAAAAACATGTACAATAAAAATACCCAAGTTTGTCTGCAGACTCTCTGTAATGATCCTGATTTTCCCTTTTAAAAGTGCTGCTGTTGACTTTTTTCCAGGAATTTTTCCATCTCCCTCCATAGGATATGCAATGTTAATCTTTTACTTGACAGTAATCTTTGCCTGTCATTAACAACATCCCCTCAATAAAAACAGACTTATTTCCCCCTAATTCACCACAGATCCATACTCCAGACACTTCCCAGTTGTTTTATCTCAAAAGGATTAAAACACTTGCAAATATTCACTTTAATCCACTCGAAGGGAGGGCATAAATTAATCCTAATTAAGCCTCAGCAGCTGTAATTCTTAGTGGGATGAATTATCTAATGGGGATTCTTGCTGAAGAATGGGGCTGAGTCATGGGCATCCCATTTCTTCTGGGCTGCAAATCAACCCAAAATATGAAAGGAACAATTCTTTTCTTCCAAAATCAATAGGAGGAAATTGATCCCCAGCCTCCCCGGGCTTTATGGCACGGTTCTGGTTCTGCAGAACAATAAAAGGCTCAGAGCTGTTTGCAAAGCAGGGGGAAGAGAGCTTTTATTAGGGATGGAAACACCAGGAACCTGTGGTACAAGAGTCTGAGAGCATTTGGCTGCTTTTTATCCCAGGCAAGCTACAGGAACTGCAGGTTTTTGTCTCCCAGGCAGCTCAGAGTGCCCAGCTCAGGAGTGTTGGACACCTGGACTTCAAAGGATCATGAAGTTTGAGGTGGAGGGATTTCTTTTGGACCATCAGCAACACCTGGGTCCACTTTGCCTCATTTGCACAGCACTAAATGTTCATTATCTCATTAATTATCACCTGCATGGGGTTAATTTCTATTTATTCCACTCCCAGGAGCACAGCCTATGGTGCCCTGTGGGGAGGTGAGTCCTGGTCCAACGTTTTAAGGATTTAAGTAACCCAATTTCTGATTGGAAAAGCTCTGATTTAGTGGATTTTGGGGATGGAAAACCCCTCCAGAGGCTTTGGGAAGCTGTTGGATAAATGCTGTGTGTGCAGAATATGCTGGGAGTTGTTCCATGTGCACCTTGTGGGAATGAAATGAGCACAGAATTGATTCTTTCTTACAAACCCCTTTTATTTGGGGGCTGGAGATGTTTCCAGCTGCTCCCAGATACCAAAGAATTGCTCCATGGATGAGCTGCTGAAATTCCTTCTTTTGTGAAATTACTGAATCCTGCCTGATACCTCACTCCAGGTTTTCTTCCTGTGGATGTGCAGGGCAGGGAGGAAGGTCCTCCATACAGCCCATAATAAGCAGCAATTAAAGGGATTTAATAAAATATCAGCCTCATTAAACCAAACTGACATAAAAATAATGTCATGATGCAGGAAAGCAATGTTCTTGTTTGGCTCTAGGGTTGTTGTTTACTTGTTTGTTTGCATCTGAAATAATCTTTACCCCAATTTCCCAGTTTTCTTCTATAAATATACAAAATATTAGCTGGCTGCTTGATTCAGTTGGAGCTAAATATGGCTTTTTAATTTCAGATAGATCTTTCTGCTGCCCTAAAATGGCAATACATGTGCAGGGCCATGCTTAGCATGAGTAACAGATGTTGTGCCTGAAATACTCCTGTAAACAAGGCCTTGAAATGCAAGGTTTGGGAGGCTCGGACTATAAAAACAACATAAAAAAAAGATCAGTCAGGTCATTATTGGGATTATTATTTCTGTCTTGGGGTGACAAATCTGAATGACCATGTGACTTCCCAGGTTGCTGGAAACCATTGTGGAGCAGGAGCTGCTGCCATGGAGATTTATTCCAGGACTGGCTTTGCCTTTATTCCCTCCAAGAACCCCACCCTGACCCAGAACTGGCTCATTTCATGCCAGGTGACACCAGGGGACAAATCTCAGGTCATGTTCCTTGCCCTGGCAGGTGGCACCTCCCAAAGGCTCCCTTGAGCTGCAGAAGTCACAGATGGTGCTGGGGCAGGGTTTAAACCTGCTGGGCTCTCTGGGAGCTCACTGAGCCTTGGAGTAGCTGCCTAAACCAGAGGCTAGACCAGATTAAGAGAATAAAAGTGGTTATTTATTGCAGGCCTTCAATAAATACACCTTGGGCAGTCAGAAGCCTCTGAGGTACCAAGGACGGACAATGTTTCAAGTGTTTCAGATAATTATAAGTTTGGTCCATTTACATATCAGGGGTTAATCATCCAATTACAGGTAGTGAAGTCATTTACCCCAAGTTTTCTCCCCCAACTCACTTTTGTTTCCATCTCTCAGGCCTGAGGCAGTGAGGTGTCCTTGATTGCCAGGCCTGGAGAGGAATTGTTGTGTCTGCCCAAAACGGGAAAGCAGCAGCTCACACTGTACATGGAGTTTAGAGTCATACACTGAAGAATTGCAGGATTACAAATAGATGAAAAATATAAAAGCTAAAATCCTGAGGCATCAGCACCTTCTAGAATGGAATTATTCAGCTTCTCCTCCTGTACATCCCCTGGAAGGATCTGAAAAATATCAAAGCTAAGTCCTGAGGCATGGTGATGAGGGTGTTAATCAGAGATCAGGTTCAATCACAGATCAGTTCCTCATGCCCAGCTTTCCACAAGGGAACCACGTGGGACAAAAGTTTGTCCCCCTTGTCCCCTGAACTGCAGCCACCTCTCAGGGTGGCAGCGGGCCAGGCCTCCTCAGGACAGGGAAAGGGAAGGATTTGGAGAGTTTTTGTGGCTGTAGATTGGTGATGTGAAAGGGGCAGGTGCTTGTTAACCGTCCTGAAAAGGTGTTGAAATGTGCTGGCCTTGCTCTGTCACTGTCACCTGCCTGCTCCATCAGGGCCTGCCTCTGTCCCTGTCACTGTCACCTGCCCGGCCCATCAGGGAGCCCTTCCCAGCTGGCAGCACCTTGGAGGAGCAACAGGAGCTCTGGGTAACCCAACTCCTCCAGGACTGAGCAGATGCCAAAGCAGTGACCTCCAGAGGTGTCCTGGAGAGGGCTCAGAAAATCTTATTTCTGGAGTGACCTTTAGCTGGGTTGTCTTCTGTGACAGCTGATAGGGGACAACACTGGAGCCTCAGGATGTGGTGTCAGAAAGAAATACATACATAAAGAAATAGGAGAAGCTTGTGACAGTGCAGGCACAGAAGTCCACAATGCAGGACTAGAAGTTTTGACATCAAAAATATGAGAAAGTTCACCATGGAAATATTGAGAGTGAGAGATAACAAAACAGTCAATTAGGCCACAAAAAGTACTACTCAGAACCAATGTCAGGATCATTGAAAGAGAGGGAAGCCCAAGTTGAAGTGGATTTCCTCGTTGACCTCATTAATTCTTCTAAGGTCATGGAGTAATCTCCAAGAATTAGAGGTTTTCTTGTGAATGACACACACTGGAGAATTCCAGGGACGCTTTGTTGGCTTAGTGCTGCCTTTCTGCAGTTATTCTTTCACTAAGAACACTCAGAGGGTGGGCAGGAGGTGAGGTTGGGGTTTTGGTGTCTGAAAGGGGATTTGGGAGCTTTAATCCCACATGAGAGAGGTGTGGGCTCTGTTTGCTGTGTCCCCTCTGTGGTGACTCTCCTGTCCTCCATCCTCAGAGGTTCTGTCTGCTCTTCACCCTTTTGGCCAAGCATCCATGGCCTGTGGCAGTTAAAACGAGCTGGGATAGCTCAAAATGCTTAAATCCCATGTGAATAAAGAGATAATAACAGTTAAAACAAGCTGGGATAGCTCAAACTGTTTAAATCCCGATGAATAGCGAGATTATAACATTATTGGGGATTTATTCTGTGGGGCTGAGCTGGGTCATGGAGTGGGGTTTTCCCCAAAATCTTCACCAAAAGTCAGCAGCTGTGGTCTCAAATGAGCCTTGGTTTGAGCAATCTGACAGAGAAACCTCAGCACAGATATTTCAGCCCCGACTGTAGCATTTGTGAGAAGATTTGGCCTTCTCAGCCAACTGGAATTGCCTCTTAATTATTGTCAGGGCACTAAATGCAGTTGGTGATTTTGGGAAGAAATATGTCCATCCCCTGTGGAAAACAAACAGGTGAAAAAATGGGGATTTTTCCTCTGTGGTTAAAGTGGAGCTAAGTGCATTATTAGCTGCAGAAAGTATTTTATGCTGCTAATTAGCAATTATAAAAGGAGATGACATTAATATAAAATATATATATATTCATATAGAAATACTGGTTGAAGCTGATGTGCTCAGGACTTGTTCATATATATATATAAATATAAAAATATTATATATAATATATCTTTTTATATTAATATAAAAATACTGGTTAAAGCTGACATGCTTAGGACTTATGTTAAAATATATAAAAATAGATATATTCTATAAATATATATAAAATATATATTTATATAAAATTACTGGTTAAAGCTGACATGCTCAGGTTGGGATTGGAATACAAAGGGAACTTCCTGCCCAGGATTTGGAGCACAACGTGAGGGATTGACTTAACTGCTTGACTCCACTGATCCCGTCTGTGAGAAGAAGTTAAAGGAATTAAGTATTTATAGATAAACTCCTGTGCATCAAAGGGGAGCAGCCTCTGGCTGAACCTGCTGGAGGTGGGCAGAGGGAATTTGATGTCACCACAGCGAGTTTGGAGTTGCCACCTCTCGGCGTGGGATTCCTTTTCTCCAGTAGAGGATCCCACAGCACCACGCTGAGGAGCAGAGGGGAAATGCTGATTAAAATATGGGAAATGCTGATAAAAATGGGGCAAATGCTGATAAAAATGGAGGATTTAAAAACCTGACCCAAGGAAGTCTCACACCTTTCCTCTTGGTGTCCACTGCTGCTTTTTCCTTAAAAAAAAAGAATTCCGTGGGTTGAATTTGTATTGGTTTCTACATCCTTCCTCCAGGGATCCTGCTGGTGCAGCTGCATCCATGAGAAGTTTCAGTAATGAAGTTGCTGTAATTAATCAAGATTTATGGGATTTGGGTGCTCATGCAAAGGAGGAAAAGCTCCATGGAGAGGATCATGGAATAGGCAGGGCTGGAAGGGATCTTCAAGGGTGATCCAGTGCCACCCCAGCCATGGGCAGGGACACCTTCCAGAGCCCATCCCAACCCTGCAGAGCCCATCCCAGCCCATCCAGAGCTCATCCCAACCCTCCAGAGCTCATCCCAGCCTATTCAGAGCTCGTCCCAGACCTTCCAGAGCTCATCCCAACCCTGCCAGAGCCCATCCCAACCCTCCAGAGCACATCCCAGCCTTCCCAGGGCTCATCCTAACCCCTCCAGGTCTCATCCCAGCCCATCCTGAGCTCATCCCAGCCCTGCAGATCTCATCCCAGCCCATCCAGAGCCAGTCCCTTGCTGCCACCAAGTGTCGAGCCAGCACTTGGAACACCTGGAGTCTCTGAGGGCTTTTTTGCTGGCAGATTTCAAAGGGAACTGCAAATTTCTCCTCCCCGGAACCTCTGGAATTTTCCTGCTGAATGCCGTGATTTCCAAGTGCTCCATTTTCTCCCTGCCCCGGGATTCCAGCTGTCTTTATTCTTTTTTACATGCTCCACTCCTGAGGGATTTAAATCCATTTTGAATTTCAATTGTGATGTGCCTTTACAACTTTAACACAAAGAATCTCTGATGGGGAATTGAATTCTATCCCAAGATAATTTACATCCAGGAATAATTCCCTTTTCATCAATAAATGTGATTTTTTTTTTTAATGTCCCATACCCAAAAATGATGAATTGAAATGTCAACAGGTAAATTTTAGTTCCAAAAGTGACCTGAAGGATGAAGGATTAAAAGCTATATAAACATATAATGTAATAATCTATTAAAAATGGCCTGTAGGTAAATAATAAATTCAATTAATGGATTTTTTTTTTTAATCAATGAGTTCGTTTTTAGGAAAATCGACAGAAAAAGAGCTGGGAAAGGCTGGTGAGAGCTCAAAGAGTGAGGTAAGGGAGGCTTCACCCACAAGAGGGAGCTCAGTGAACGCGAATAGAAAGAGCCTAAAATCTTGAGATTGCCGTGAAAACTCCTCTCTGCCCGGAATTAAACGGAAAAAGCACAATGGGAAGCATCATATTTTAGTGCTGTTCATGCTTAAATTCCCAGAATTTCCCTGGGAATGATCAAGGGCAGTCGTGGCACAACCACAGCTCTGCTGATCTGAGGATTCCCAAGTTTTCTGGAGCAGAGGAGTTTCTTAGAACCAACTAATTCAGGTTTAGAGGACATAAAATCACGGTTTTTTGATAGACACAGCCTTGTAGGGATCTGTGAATCTGCTGCAGATTCATATTTGAAGAAGGTTTATGCTGTGGGCTGTGAAAGTGGTTTTTTCCCTTCACTTATGTAACAAAAAATTATTAATTCTCACAAATTTGGGCATAAAGGGAAGGTGGAGAAGGCCCTGGGTGAGTCTTTCTTGGTGTTGCAAGTCAGGCTTCATCTTCCAGGTTATTTGTGCAGCTCCCTGGGTTAGCTCTTTGCTCACAACACTAAATCTGTAAAGAAAAAAAAAATCCAACATCCTTTTTAGTCTCTTAATAATATAAAAGGCACCAAACAATGGGAATTTATTAAAGCAAATACTGAGAGGAGAGAAAAACAACATCATCAGAGGAAAAGAGGCCACTTTCTAGAGCTGTCTGATTTTTGTTGTTTAATTTTGACATATCTGGGGTTTTTTCTTTCCACTCTCCCTGTTCTCATCCAAACCCAGAAGGAGAATTATTCTTGAGACGAGGCAGGCAGAGCCTCCTCCTGGCAGCACCCTCCAAAAGCCAAACAAAAGCTTAATTCCAGCTCATTTATCCACAGAAAGCCCTGATTTCTGAAGATCTGGCTATCTCAGAAGAGTCTTTGAGTAACTCCTGGATGGGACAGGAAGACGAGCTTGGACAGGAGGATTCCTGGGCTGGTTCTTCTGTGCTGGGAGCTGGGTTTGGAGCCAACCCCCCCAGGCTGGAGTCTTTTCCCCTCCCCACGGAGCCCCCGGCGGGTCGGTGCCCACGCTCGCCGGGGTGGTCGGCGCTGGGGAAAGCCGAAAGCAAACAAAGGCCAGCTGCAGCCAGATGTGGGGAGCGTTCGGGGTCACCGAGCCTCCCCGGGCTGGGCAGCACGTGGCCCTGCTCCTGCTCCAAGGGGAAGCCTCAAGAATCATCCCTTTCCAAAGGGAATCTCTGATTCTCCTCGTGAACCACCGGAGTGTCGCCACATCTCTCTTCACAGAGAAAAGCAAGGCGCAATTCTTCCCAAGAATATTTCTGGGTTTCACATTCTCTGAACCTCAGAGAAAGGAAAAACAATTCTTATCTCATTTGCTGTGTCTGTGTTTGTGCAAAAGTAGAATGCAATATGGAGATTGCTTACCCAAAGTGATGGTGTTTTGCTTCCTTGGCCTGTCAGGGCCAAGCGTGTGTGTCAGGACTGTCACCTGAGAGTCACGAGAGTCAGTGTTGTGTGCAGAGTTGAGTGCTTGGCAGATTCAATTTAGATGTAATTAATATAATGTAATATAGTATAGAATAATACAGTATAATAAAGTAATTGATTAGCCTTCTGAAAAGATGAAGTCCTCCTCATCAGGGGTGAAAATATCCGCTATACTGGAGCGCATTTGGAGCACTCTGAGCGCTCCCTGAGCCCTCAGGGCTGGGCCAAGCTCACCCAGCTGGACAATCCCCGAGCTGTCCCCACTGCCAGTGGGGGCTGTGGGAGGCCTTTCCCCTGCCTTTTCCTGCTGTACCCACCAGGATCCATGAACTGACTCCCCACAACCCCATCAGTTTGATTTTCCTGGGGAAGGAGATTCCAGGAGGGATTTGTTACAAATCCCTCCAGCTCTGGTTGATCCCTTGGGCAGGGAGCATTTTCCTCTTTGTCCAAGGCAAGAAATCCTCTTATTTGTGGAATGAGGCAAGATTTTATGTTGTCTTAGTTTGGTTTTATGTATCTTTGGTGAATACTCTTGGGAACGTCACTTGCAATTAGCTGCTGAAATCAAATCAATTTATTCACAAGTCTCAGGTGGTGGATTTGAAGTGACCCCCAAATTTGGAGAGGTTCCTCAAGTCTCACCTGGTAGACATGGAGTGATTTCCCAATTTGGAGAGATTCTCTAAGTCTCAGGTGATGAATTTGGGGTGATCCCCAAATCTGGAGAGATTCTCCAAATAGCATCTTTTAAAAGTCCCCCCAAGAAGAAGTTTCTGTGCTCTCCTTGCCCTGTGTGTTTGTGTTTACAGCCTGATTGTGTTCAAATCACAAAAACTGGGGCAAGAACAGAGTTTTCCTTTAAAATTTTGGTTTCATAAAGTACTTCCTTAGGAAAGCATGAAGGAAGGAGTAAAAGGAATGACACTGGAGGACAGCAAGAGAAAAAACCACATTGCACAAACTGCCAGAGTTTTTGCCAGTTTCCAGGATTACACATCCATGTCCTGAAGTTACGTGATCCATCCAGGATTGGTAATGGCACAATAAATCTCACTCAGACATGGGAGAACCTGACCTGATGTTTCTGTAGAGAACATATTGCAGATGGACAAATGTGGATTTCAATTCCTTTTTCAGTCTGCTGCAGAATTCTTTGAGGTGACCAGACCCATTAATTTAAATTTTTTTACCAATAACAACCAGAATATAAAAATATTAAAAATATATTCATTCAATGATAGTAAATATTGAAAATAAACATAATAATTAACATGAAACACTTCTTTTCCCACTTAGTCATGGGCATATTTCAGCACTTAAATCATCCCTGAGATTGTGAAAATTGTTGATGCATTTAAGACTTATCAGATAAATCAAAGTCAGTACCATTAATAAGCAGCCCAGGATCTCCCTCAAGGGAAAATCTGAGAAAGGAATATCCAAACACATTGGGCTGATGATGTGACACCACTGTTGTTCCTAGATTAACTTCCCCAATAAAAATATAAATTTACATCACAAAGGAGAAGGAAGATGTTGTTCATCCTGCTTTTCCTTGAGCTTGGTCCCATGCATTACAGTAAAATAAAACCCTTAATTTCCAAGGCCTTCCTGGGATGCAGTTGAGGCTCCTCACGCCACTGATTAACCAGGTTATGAGCATGAATTGGACAGATTTAAGGATGGGATTAAGTTGTGTATTTATTGTGAGCTCCTCAGAGCTGCATCTTTTTATGTTGCTTCCAGCTGTGCTCCATGAACTAAAATTTGATGCCAGCAGGATGCCAGTGAAATGTGGGAATGGGTATCCTGGGGCTTTTTTCCAGGCCAGATCTTCACCTAGATTGGTGCCCATGGCCCTCAGAAAGAATGTACTCTTCAGCTCTGGAAATTATATGAACAGTCCCACATGAAAAATTAAGAAATAAATTATGATAACAAATGCAGGTAGCAATGAAGACACAAAGTCTTTACTTTTCCCTGCCTGTATTTTCTCCAGTTTGTGTTTTCCCTCAACTCCGCCTCCCGCAGGGCAGGAGAAAAGGCAGGAGGAGGAGGAGGAGGAAGGACCATCTGCGGTGGGGTGAGCGCTGAGCCCCCGAGGCAGAGCTGCCTCGAGCTGCAATTCTCACGATCCCAGGGCTGAACTTTGTAAATAGACTTGGCAAGGGCTCCTGACTGCAGAAAACAGTCTTGGAGAGGGGAGAAATAAATAAACAAACAACCTTCCTTCCTTCCCTGCAGTCCCTGCCCTGCCCTCCTGACCCGCCTCCAGAGCACACATGTGGCTGCTCCGTTGAAAATTGGTTTGTGGGGTTGATTTTGGTGCTGGAACAGGCAAAGCTGTTGCTTGTCTTTATTTCTGGTCTGTCTCTGAGGGGCAGAGCTTGTCTTCAGCAAAGTACAAAAGGGGCAAGTGCTCATTTTATCTCAGCTCTGATTTAAAGTCTTGGGATTAAGATACTGAGCTTGAGTGTGAATGAGAACATGGTTCCTTCAGGGCTGAACAGTTTGTGTTTAATTTATTTAATTAATTAACCCTGATTTTGTACTCCAGAAATGCCATGGGCCCTAAATCCACCCCTCCCATCACCCCAGTGTCCCCTCATGCCAATAAATATGATGGAAATGGGCAGTTGGGAACACAGAGGCTTCACAAGCCTCACTCAGTACTGGAGAGAGCTCTCCCCACCCTGATCTCTGGAATTGCTGAGAATCTTCCTGGAAAATCAGCAACATATTTTTCTAGATGATATCCCTTAAAGCTGAGCTCAGGAACTCCACAGTCTGCAATTCCAGCAGTGATAGAGCAGCCAAGGAGAACCTGGAGAACGCCAAGTGTCTCTCAAGGTGCAGAGCATCCTTCAGCAGATGGTGCCTCACTGGTCTGAGGACAGCAGAAATCAGAGAGTCCCAGGATAATTTGGGTTGGGAAAGACCTCTGAGATCATCAAGCCCAACCTCTGGATAAACACCACATTGTCAAGTGCCATGTCCAGCCATTTCTGGAACATCTATGGCAAGAAAAGTGTCCACAATTCCCAGGAAAAGGCTTGGCCCATGGAGTAGATCCAGGTGTCCTCACACAGGGCACCATTAAATTCCAGTTTTCAGCTTCTTTTTCTACCTCTGTCAAGGTCGGGATTGAAGGAACTGGAGATAATAGTTCATGCTCAGGCCCAGGTGTTTATTATTTCTTATCAATGTTACAGTCTCACAGCAGTGAGTTCTGCAGTTCTTCACTGACAAGGCACAAAATGGCCAACAATCTCTTGCTACAAGGTCTTTTAAGGCTAAACTATCCAATTAAGGAACAACACCTCAATTATTTTCACCTTTAATCCAATAACTAATCACTCAAAATCCACAATGTAGAGCTTTCTGTCCAATTACACAAAACCACCCAAACCCATGGAGACGGTGAAGAAGGTGCAGAAGAAGGTGAAGAAGGAGGTGAAGAAGAAGGTGAAGAAGATCTCCACCCTAAAACCTCCATCTTGCTTTATATATATTACTATATTCTAAAACCCCAAACTCTTAAGTTTTCCACCCTGTGATATCACACACTTGGAGATTTCTGTCCAATTACACAAAACCACCCAAACCCATGGAGACGGTGAAGAAGGTGCAGAAGAAGGTGAAGAAGATCTCCACCCTAAAACCTCCATCTTGCTTTATATATATTACTACATTCTAAAACCCCAAACTCTTAAGTTTTCCACCCTGTGATATCACACACTTCTATTCAAACTCCACACCCACAATCCCAGTTCCATCATTCCATTTTGGGAGCCTTCTCCATGGCCTCAGGTCAATGCAGTGTTCTCTTGGGAGTCAGTGCCTGGCAGCACACAAAGTCTCCAATTCTCAGCACCCAGAACTCCAACAATCCTGCTTGCTGCTGCTGTGGTATGTGATGGGATCATGTCTGGAAACCTGAGCTGTGTCAAACCCATCCTTGGTGGCCCAGTCATCCAGTCATATCCTGCATCCCAACAGGAGCCCTCTCTGTGGAGCTCATTTGCATTCCAGAGACAGCTCCTGTTGATTTTTTTTTTTTTTGGTTAAGGTCATAATTAAATTTGTGAGATGATATTTTTTATTTGGACTTAGATGTTCATTAGTTTTTATTTATATTATAGACTCACAAACTGTGAGTTCTGCAGCATTTTAATAAGCTAAAAATGGAGTTGTATCTCTGTATCAGGTCTTTTAAGGATAAACTGTCTAATTAAGAAATGACACTTAAATTATTTTTATTTTTAACTCAATAACTAACTACTTGTGACTCTCAATGCGGACTTTTTTATTTAATTACACACTACTACCTAAACCCATGAAGAAGAAGGTGAAGAAGAAGGTAAAGAAGAAGGACTAGCTCCTAAATCTTCTATGTTGCTTTATATATATTACTATATTCTAAAACACGAAACTCTAAGTTTTCTACTATGTGATATTATACACTTTTATTTAAACTCCCCACCTATAATCTTGGTTCCATCATTCCATTTTGGAAGCCTTCTCCGAAAGGAAAGGGAAAAGGAAAGGAAAGGAAAAGGAAAGGCTTGGTTCATCTCAAGCTGCAGTTTCAGGGCAGCCCTTGAAAGGTGTAAAAGCCTCCATGGATCTCCTCATCCCTTGGCTTCACTCCCAGCTGGGCTTGGCTGGAAATCCTCCAGTGCACAGGTGGGATTTTAGGGAAATAAACAGCACCATGGGGATGTCAAGTGCTTGTTGAGAAATCCAAGCCCAGGCTCCTCCGTGTCCTGGTGTTCCTCTCCCATCTTGCACATCTGGGACTTTGGCACCCGTCCTGGAGGAAGGACACGCAGCTGACACTCAGAGAGGCAGGCAAGGAAAATTCCCCCTGCCTGGAGTGCACATGGAGGCTGTGCAGAGGAAGGGAAGCCCAGACCTGCAACTCTTCAAGCTCAAGGAGGCATCACAAAAATCGTGTTCACTGCCTGGCGGTGTCACGTCTGCCACGCCTCCAGTGACAGCCCCTTTCTTTTCAGACCAAAGAGATTCCCAAGTGGCATCATTATGGTTTTATCAGCAGCACGTGGAACTGATGGTTCTGCTGTTTAAGACTGTTTGATATTTGAAATTCCACGTGTGCGAATAATGTTCATATGTGTGAGCCACCTGTGAGATCTGCAGGGTACAAACGTGTCCCAGGCCCCTGATGACATCACAAGATGCTCTTGATTTGCTTTATTTTGGCAATATTGATAATTTATTTATTATTTTAATTATTATATAATAATAATAATATATTTTATACTTTTTATATATATTTATTGATTATTCTCTGTTGTCACTGCATCATTTCAGGAAGACCTGGCACACACCAAGCATCATTCCAATCCCTCTCTTCCCAAATATCCAACAGTTCCCTAGAGCGTGGCCCTCCAGGATCATTCCTGTCCTTCCTGAGGTGATGGATCAGCCAGCAGGAAAAACCAAGCCCAGATCTTCCAAAGGGTGAAGCATGAGGTGCAAATTTAGCCCTGAACGATGTGGCCATGAAGGGAGGGGGAGGAACAGGGATGGAGGAGCCTTGGGATGCTCCAGCAGGGAAAATCCCAGGTAAGATGGAAACCCAGGAACCCGAGGGAGATGCCAAGCTCATTAGCATATTTAGAGCCACGGGATAATCAGGAAAGGAAAACAAAACGGGTAATGTGGCCATTGAAAGCATTTTGTGATGCAGGGCCCAGCGCCAGGGCCCCCCTCCAGCCCCTCTCCCAGCCCTGCCTCGGGATTACAAAGCCATGGCAGGGAAAAACCAACACCACTCCCAAAAAACCAGCCCCAACAAAAGCCCCCCTGGCAACAATGGTCTGTCAGGCGTGATTTAGTGGGCCTGCAGCCCCCGGGCAAGCTTCACTGAGCAATCTCAATCCTCGGGGTTCCCACAAAGCCACGAGGAGAGGGCAGCAAAGGGAGCTGCTGCCTTTGTGCGGGGGAGGCAGGAGAAATGAACTGTGAAATGTGAAATGAAATCCATTTCTACTCTTGGGGGGCTGGCTTGGGAGGGAGGCGTGGGGTTTGTCACCCAGGAATAGATTCTTCATCTGTTTGCTTCAAAAAAGCCACACTTTTCCTCCTGACTTTGCTCATACCCACTTTATTATTGTTTTTTTTTTTTAAATTAAAACTATTTATAAATGTATAAAGAGGAATTGGTATCCCTCTTGATCTGCCTCACAAAACAATAACAGCCCGTCCTCTGGGGAACCACAGTCCCCCATGAAATATTTGTGGGTTAGGGGTGGCCTCCTCTTTCCTGTGCAACAATCCGAGTTTCTTGCCTCTCTCTGGCTGTGTCACCACCCCCCTGCTCCAGATGGTGCCCCCAGGAATATCAGAGAGGGTTTTGGTGGAGAAACAAACACTGCCCTCCATGCAGTGTGTCCTCACTTGCAATAAATGTGTGCAGCTCCGTGGGTGTCAGCAGGGAGCAGGAACTCCTCCGTGCCTGGAGATGCGGCCTCCAAGCGTGGTTGTTTTCTTTTCCTTCCCCTGGATTTTTTTATTCAAGCTGTTCCTGATGGGGAGTGTGGGATTTCTGCAGTAATGCAAAAATGATAAAGAACAGGAAATCAAATACGATGCTTTGCATGTGGTGGGGAATCAGAAGAGCAGCGTTTGTGTGATGAGATATCCCAGGAATAAACTGCCAAGTGACATCATAAATTAGATAATCCCAAACAATTGCATGCAATCTCCCACATCCCCTCCTCCCGGGACTTGCAGGAATAATCCTCCCTGCCCTGTGGATTCCAGCAGCTGAATGGCTCAAAATCGAGTTGCTACTATAAAAGTTACCTCCTCTCTCCTGGAAATGTTTGAATTCCCTGCTCCTTTTCCAGCCCCAGGTTCACCTAAGGTGTTCACCAGTCCAGCTTCATTTCTGCATCACTGCCAGCCCGAGTGTTCCCCCATGGAGCAGCCAGGGCAGGGCAGCCATGCCTTTCCTGGCTGGCTGGCTCTCCTGATTTTCCCTGCACATTTTTGTGCCGAGCCCGGTGTCCCTGCTCAGTCACCAGCGGGGTGATCCTCTCCACGAGGTGCTGCATTCTACAGGGATTCCCACCTTTCCTGGGGAGGGGAAGGTGGGGGAACCTCCTGGCAGCCACACCTGTGCCATTCGGGAATGAGGAGCAGGTTTTGAGGTCACTGTGGTGTGGTTTGGGGGCTCTGTGAGTTTTTGCTTCTTTTGTGCCAAGGCTGGGATTAAATGTGCTAGAGGGTATTTCTTGTTGGACTCAGATGTTTATCAGTTCTGATCTCTGTCACAGTCTCACAAACCCTGAGTTCTGCAGCACTTCACTCTGTTAAACTAAAAATGGAGCCCCATCTCTCTCTACAAGGCCTTTTAAGGATAAACTGTCCAATTAAGAAATGACACCTAAATTATTTTTACCTTTAACCCAGTAACCAACCACCCATGCCCTGCAATGTGGATTTTTATCCAATTACACAAAACCACCCAAACCCATGGAGAAGAAGGTGAAGAAGGACCAGCCTCCACCCTAAAACCTCCATCTTGCTTTATATATATTACTGTATTCTAAACCCTTAAACTCTAAGTTTTCTACTATGTGATATTATACACTTTTATTTAAACTCCACACTTATAATCTTGGTTCTATCATTCCATTTTGGAAGCCCTCTCCAGGGCCCCAGATCAGTGCAGTGTTCTCTGGGGGGTCAGTGCTTGGCAGCACAGAAAGTCTCCAATTCTCAGCAGTTACCAGGGTTCCAAAACAGCCCCAGCACCTTTGGGGTGGGCTCTGCTCCCAAGAAATCTCTGCTTGTCCTGCCCTAAACCCAGCCTGGGCTGCCCCTGCCTGGCTCTTGTGGCACTGGGTGTTTGGAGACCTTTCCTTTGCCATGGCAGAGGGATCTTGCTGGGGAGTTTTGCTCCAGGTGAATCCCGCTCAGAGGATTCTCCCTTGCCGTGTTCAGCACCCCAGCCCGGAGGGGCTGAGGAAGATGCTGTAGCACGGCTGTTAAATGTCAGCTGTCACACCTGTAAATCCACTCAGGGTGCTTTGTTTGCTTTGAAAACTGTAATAAAACCCATAAATGCACCTCCACCAGCTTCACATTGGCTCAATTATTTGTCCCTTGTAGGACTTTGATTTATCTCCCCTCAATTATTGTCAAACACACAGACGCCCTTCAGCAATAAAATCCACTGACAAAATTCAACACTGAAATCCACTGATACAATTCAACACCAAAATCCACTGACAAAATTCAACAATAAAACCCAACACAACAAGCCACTGACAAAATTCAACAATAAGAACCACAGATATAATGCGACACTAAAATCCACAGATAAAATTCAGCAATAAAATCCACAGATATAATTCAATACTAAAATCCACTGACAAAATTCATCACTAAAATCCACTAACAAAATTATTCAGTAAAATCCACTGATATAATTCAATAATAAAACTCACGGACATAATTCAACACCAAAATCCACTGACAAAATTCAACACCAAATTCCTTCTGCCCCTTCCTGCCACCTGCTGATGGCAGCACAGAGGTGCCCACGGTAGGTGGGACCACAATTCCTGCCGGGAATTCTGCTGGGTGTTGGATTGCTGCTGCCAAGCAGCCCTGCCTGATAAAGGCAGTTGTTCCTGTGCTCAGCACATTGTTCACTCCCTCTCCAGATGGAACAGATTAGCCAGGCCCTGAAATGTTGTTAAATAAAATACGCAAAAAGAAAATACAATTATTGCTAAAGTGAAAACATACCGCATGGGATTATTAAAAGACCAAGATGTTTTACATTTTAAGGATGTTCTGCACGGTTTTTTTTCCAGCCTTCATGCACCAAAAGCTTGCAAGGGTAGTGTTAAACTTTTCCATGTGATCTCAGGGAGCTCTCCCAGTGCACAGCTCTGCCAGGGATGGGGTTGCCCTCTGTCCCCGGCCACTGCTCAAGGCTGTGGGGTGAGAATTTCAGGGGCCCAAATCCGTGTTTGCTGCTCCTTCACTGAGCACCAGGCACGCTGGGGAGCAGGGGCTTGGCAGAGATTGAGTTCACCATGAAAAGGGCAAATTTCTTGTGCTGCTTCTCCCTATGCCCAGGTAGAGTGCAAACCTGGCCAGGAGAATTCCCGGCAGTCAGAGGAGTTCCCTGAGTGTCATTTTCTCCCAGATCTGATCCCTGAGTGTCATTTCCCCCCAGATCCCATCTCTGAGTGTCATTCCCACTCAGATCCCATCTCTGAGAGTCATTTCCCACAAAATCCCATCCCTGACTGTCATTTCACCCCAGATTTGATCCCTGACCATCATTTCCCCCCAGATCCCATCCCTGAGTGTCATTCCCCCTCAGATCCCATCCCTGAGAGTAATTTCCCACAAAATCCCATCCCTGACTGTCATTTCCCCCCAGATCCCATCCCTGAGTGTCATTTCCCCCCAGATCCCATCCCTGAGTGTCATTTCCCCCACATCCCATCTCTGAGTGTCATTTCAGATCCCATCTGCACCCAACTGTTTGCAAAGGCCTCCAAAAATTCTCCAAAAGTTTGTGTGCTGTGCTAAGCTCAGTCTAAGAATCACTGATTTTAGCACCACAGATACTAAATGTGGGATGGTTTGGGATGGAAAGGACCTTAAAGATCTTCTTGTCCCACCCCTGCCATGGGCAGGGACACCTTCCACTATCCCAGGCTGCTCCCAGCCCTGTCCAACCTGGCCTTGGACATTCCAGGAGTCCAGGAGCAGCCACAGCTTCTCTTTAATACAACAAATACTCTCAAAGGGTATTTTGAAAGGATTCTGCAAACTTTGATCTGTCAAGGATCCCCTTAGGCTGAAATTGTTTACTAATTACAGGGATGCCCAGCAGGTGGGAAGTGGAGGTGGAAAACGTGAGGCCTGCAGTGATTTTGGCTACAGAAAATGCAGTTTAAAATAAGAAAACATGGAGTTTAAAATAAGCTGGGTGACTGAGTTTAAAATAAGCTGGACTCAGCAAGTCTCCAGCTCAGAGAGTTCAGCAGCACTGCCTTGCTGCGTTTATTTGAGCACATGTTTAATGTCTTTCCTGGCTCTGGCTGCAGCAAGGCCAAGCCTTGCAGATTTTCAGGTGTGTGGTGAGAATAAATCACTTTTTAAATGCCCTTAGAAGGGGAGTTTTGAGCAGAGCTGCATCCATTAACGCTCCAGGTCTCTCCTGAGCATCACTCCATCTCCTTAATGTCCCCCCACCTAAATCAACTCTTTCATGATGGATGAAAAATAAATTCAGCTCCTTGAAACCGTTCTCTCCCATTTGGTTTTGAATGACTGGGGCCATGCTGGTGGCTGGTGACTGATGACAGGACTTGTCCCCAGCAGCCCAGCCTGGCCTTTCACCGGGCTGTCACTCACCAAGGACGTTTCCACTGGAAAAGAATCCCCTTGGGAAGGGGTTTGGGGGATGCTCAGGCACATCTGCACTGCAGAGCACAGCTGGAGTGGCAGCCATGGCCCCCCTGCTCATTAATTAGGGAGCAGTTCTTAGAAAACATGGGAAACACAAAGTTTGAAATAAAAAAATCCCAGCTTTAATCAGATTTCTCTGTAGCCACATGAAAAATTCCACCCCCAAATCCCCCCAAGTCCCCAAAAATCCCCCCCAAATTCCACCCCCAAATCCCCCCCCAGATTGCACCCCCAAATCCCCCAAAATGCCTCCCCCCAAATTCCACCCCCAAATCTGACATGAATTTGTAAAAATTTGGTTGAACCCCCCCAAATCCTGCTTTAGTTCAGGTGTTTTGTCAGCAGGAAAGTGGCATTTTTTGCCACACAAAACTCTGAAATGTTGCAAATTCCTTTAAAATAGAACACCAAATAGAGCCCAGATGATTTTTACAAGGTACCTTCAAAAGAACCATGAATTTTTAGCAGAATTCTGATGATTCCAGGGTGTTTTTCCGTATCATGGTACCTTGAGAATGCATCAGGATGCAGGTGTGGGGGTGTGAGTATAAAAACATCAATATTGATTTAAAATGTTGATATTTTCTGTTCTATGAAAAAAGTACAAGTCTGTGGTATGTCCAAAACGCTGCTTGTTTAATATGCAGGAATATTTCTCTGGTGGAAAACTTTGCAGAAAACCAAATATTAGGGGAAGGATTGTGGAATGTGTTTGCCATGGCAGAGGGAGAAGCAGCAATGGGAAACTGCTGAGCGGTGCTTTGCATTTTAAAAATGTTTGCAGATTCATGGAAAAGTGGGAATGCAGCAGAAGGAAAGGGAGCTGCTGCTGATGACAACTTTCTTTCCTTTAAAAAACAGCTGCTTGTGGCAGCCTGGAGTTAAAGCTGGAGTTTTGTTTCATCATATGGGAACTAAAGTGGGAAATCTGCCCCAGGCTGGACCAGGATCTTCATCCCCATGGGAATCCAGGCCAGACCTGCTGGGGAGCTCTCAGGGGTGCTGCTGGGGACAAAGGGACACCCACTGAAATCAGCTTTTCACTGTCAGAGCCTGCAGATTTTTACTCCATCCAAATCACACCACCCACAATCAGATTATTCCTAAATGCTGCTCTCAGAGCATTCCTAAACTCCTGAGGGAGCAAGCTGATGTCTCAATGCAGCTGAGATTAATAATTAAATGTCCAAATGTTAAATTATAAATAAATAATGTTCTCCCAGCATGTCCTCTATGAACCCCACAACCCCTCATCCATGCAGTGACTCCAGCACTGGGAATGTGGATTCACCTTGGATTTAAATCTGATTTAAACTTGAGCTCTGCCACAGCCCCCCCAGTCTAAAACTGATTTGATCAAGTCACTCAATCCATCAGGATCTCAGCTTCCCCAGCCAGAATTCAGGAAGAGCAGCGTTTTCCTCCATCCCATGAAGTGTTTTGCAAAGAGGCCTCTGTGATGTACTTAGGGATTTCCTCTGTGGAAGCTGAAACACCTCAAATCCTGTCACAACCCCTCCAACCGTTCCAGCCCAATAAAGTTCAAATGGGGAATAACACATTTGTTAAAATAGGCCTGATTTTGTGCTGAGAGGATGACATGGCCAAGAGACCATACATCCCTCAAAAAAAAAAAAAAAAGAAATAAAAAATGAGGACAAGATTACCCAGCCAACGTAAACTGTAGTGGCGTGGTCGGTGTTTTTAGGATTTTTAGAGACACTTGGAATGAAAGAGGGAAAAATCCCACAGCCAAGTCTCAGGCACCACACGGCCTGTGTACACTGCAGGAGGAAACCTGGGTTCTGAGCAAATATTTTAGTACAAATCAAATGCCTTCCAGGGATCAGCAGCTGGAAAGGCGGGAAGAAATTAATATTGGAAGCTTTAGAACTTCCCAGAACTATTCCCTCCCTCCTTGATTGAGGGAATTAACTTTTATTTTATTAACTTTTTCATGCCCTTCTCCCATCCAGGCTGCTCTGAAGGGCTTCTCCCCTCCTCCAAAAAGGCTGCCCTGGGGATGTTGCTCTTCTGAGGCTTTAAGTAGCAGCTGGCTGTGATTAAGTGGATTGGGAGGATCAGTGCTTGATTAACTTTGTGCTGCTCCTGCCTTGCTCAGGTTCCTGCAGGAGAATTCATCCCTGGCTTTGGGAGAATGTTGGGCTCTAATGGATCCCAGACCTGGGAGCCCACCCAGGTCCAGAGCCCACCCTGGGCATGGTCAGGCCTTGTTCCCCTGTCCTGCAGAGGTGAAACTCCCGTGGGAGCTTTGCTAGTCTGGGTTTTAGTCTAGGTGTTCACAAACTCACCTGTCCAGGTGTTCATAAACTCACCAGGGGATAGTCTGGGTTTTAGTCTAGGTGTTCACAAACTCACCTGTCTAGGTGTTCATAAATTCACCAGGGGAGCTTTGCTAGTCTGGGTTTTAGTCTAGGTGTTCATAAACTCGCCAGGAGAGCTTTGCCAGTTTGGGTTTTAGTCTAGGTGTTCATAAACTCACCTGTCTAGGTGTTCATAAACTCACCAGGGGAGCTTTGCCAGTCTGGGTTTTAGTCCAGGTGTTCATGTCTTGGTTTGTTATTCTGTTGTTGAATTTTTCAGGGCTGTAGAGAATCATAGCATGGGTTGGGTTGGAAAGATATTCCAGATTATCCTTCAAGATTATCCTTCAAGATTATCCTTCAAGATTAGGAAAGCCCTGAAAGGTGATATTAGCATTAAGGCCATGGGCAGGGCCACCTTCCACTGTCCCAGGGTGCTCCAAGCTAGCCTTGGACACTTCCAGGGATCCACAGCTTCTCTGGGAATTCTGTGCCACAGCCTCCCCACCCTCACAGGGAACAATTTTTCCCCAAATCCCATTTAAAACTCCCCTCCTTTACCTTAAGGACATTGCAAATATCTGTGTGGGCAAAGTTTTCTTAAGCAGAAGAAATTTCAAGGTAACACCAGCAGAACTGAGGGCTGTAAGTGATGTTTATTTTGCATAATAAACAAATAAACAAATCCTGGCAAAGATAATTTTAAAAGAATCTGCAAACCTTGATCTACCAAGGATCACTGTGGGCTGGAGCTGTTTACCAATTACAGGGATTTCACACAGAAAATGAGATTTTCTAAACTCAAAGTACAACAGTGATTGAATGAAACCCCAAAACTTCAACCACTGAAATTGTAACATAAGAAACAGCAGGCTCTGAGTGTATAAAATATTCTGTTATTACCCAAACGAGGTGGACACACCTTCCTGGAGGGAGATCTCTGAGCAGAGCTTGGCCAAGCCCTGGGAAAACAAGAGATGTCCCTTCAGCAGTGACAGCCATGCAGGGGACTTGATTTTCTGCAAAGACAGGAGAATTTATCCACCCTGTGCAAACTGTGACACTTGCTGGCCAAAACCTCACTAAGTGTCCCCAGCTGGCCAAGCCTAAGCCAGGTTTTACAATGTCCTTTTCCTTTTTTAAACTGAGCCCAGAAAGGGGCAGGAAAAGCGAGATGAGCACAATGCAAATCAAAATTCTTCTATTAACAGGCACCATTAAGTAGCTCTAAAATTGCTGTCATTTCCCACTGCCGAGAAATCCTACAACAATCCTAAATCAATAACTGAGCTGAGGAAAGCTGCTCTCCAATGAGCTTCTGGTTCATTGAAGCCGTAATGTAAAAATAGTAAGAATTAAAAAAGAAATAAAAATCAAGAGAAAGCAAATGGAGGCTTGGCTGGGCTTCTGCACTAAATTCTGCCTTGATGGAAACGAATAAAGCTCAAGTGAAGTCCACAGGCATCTCCTAATTATATCACAAGGTTTTATTCCACTTAAATTTTCATGAAAGACTCCTGATTTCTTTTTATTATTCTCCATGGGAGTATAACATGTTGGTTAACCAGGAGAAAGGAAGCCAAAAAAAAAAAAAAAAGATGAAACTCTTGATGGCCATGTTTGTCGGGATGGATCAATTGTGGGGTTTCAGCTGGGTATGGAAATTCCCTGCTTGCAATATGGCTAAAAAGAAAGAGCATGGATGATTTAACAATTTACATAACCTGAGAGACTCAGCTGCAAATTGAATGAATGGGGCTCTTTGTTTTCTCTAAACTGGAATAAAAAGAGGGGGAGAACAAAAAAAAAAAAAAAAAAAAGGAAAAAAAAATGAAAGGTTCTTATATAATTGTCTCTGTGACTGGCATGATAGGAAGTTTTCTGGCTATTGGTGGAATTAAGACTGGGAATTATGAGAAAACACAAAGCAATCAAGGGGCAGTGGAGCAATTGGACAGAGGGACTAATAGGGAGTGACAGAGCCAGGCCTGGCCAGGGCCAGCCTGGGCTTTGCACCATTGTCCTGAGCAGAGCTGGGTCCCTCTGGGGCCACCCGCCCCTCCAGGACATCCCTGCAGAGCTCAGCCCGAGGGGGTGCTGAGCTGGGATTGACCTGGGAGCAGCCTGGGCTGCTGGAGCTGTCCCTGCCCACGGCACTGGGGGGGCTCTGAGGTCCCTTCCCACCCAAAGCACTCCAGGAGTCCCAGGGGGAACACTGTCCCTCGGGATTTTGTGGGCTCACAGGCACAAATCCCTTTCCTGGGGCAGCCCAGGGGTTGAATTATTTGTCCAGGGGAAGCTCAATTATTCAATTTCCACCCACTCAATTATTCTATTTCTGCTGATGACTTTTTAGAGCTACCTAAAAACAGAGGCAAGACAAAATTAAGGCAATAAAAAGCAGTTTTATTTATTGAAAGGCCTTCAGGTACATTTAGGGCAGAAAAAGCCCACCCAAAATGGACACAGGGTCACAGGTTTTGACACGTTTACAAGTTTGGTCCATTTGCATGTTGGGCATTCATCTTCCAATTACAGCTCTGAGGTCCCTTCCCACCCAAAGCACTCCAGGAGTCCCAGGGGGAACACTGTCCCTCGGGATTTTGTGGGCTCACAGGCACAAATCCCTTTCCTGGGGCAGCCCAGGGGTTGAATTATTTGTCCAGGGGAAGCTCAATTATTCAATTTCCACCCACTCAATTATTCTATTTCTGCTGATGACTTTTTAGAGCTACCTAAAAACAGAGGCAAGACAAAATTAAGGGAATAAAAAGCAGTTTTATTTATTGAAGGGCCTTCAGGTACATTTAGGGCAGAAAAAGCCCACCCAAAATGGACACAGGGTCACAGGTTTTGACACGTTTACAAGTTTGGTCCATTTGCATGTTGGGCATTCATCTTCCAATTACAGCTTCAGCTAATGAAGTCATTTACCCCAAGTTTTCTCCCCCCAAATTCTATCTTTTGTTTCCATCTCTCAGGCCTGAGGCAGTGAGGTGTCCTTGATTGCCAGGCCTGGAGAGGAATTGTTGTGTCTGCCCAAAACGGGAAAGCACCAGCTCACACTGTACACGGAGTTTAGAGTTACACACTGAAGAACTGCGGGATACAGTGAGTTAGAGTTATACAAAGTTTAGAGTTATACAAAGAATTGTAGGATTACAAATAGATAAAAAATATAAAAGCTAAAATCCTAAAGCATCACCGCCATGTCCCCTCTGGCCTGGCCAACACACACCTCCAAAACCAGAAATAATTTCTGTCTCTTTCTTGTGGGTGCCTGCTCCTCTGTTAAATGTGGATCCCTCAAAAAATCCAGGGAAATCCTGAGCTGTCCTGGAAGCCACAGGCACCCCTGGCCTCAGAGCTCGGCCCTGTGAGGATGCCCCAGGGCTCTCCCTGCCCACAGCAGGAATCTTTCATTTTTAAGGCCTCTTAATCCAGCATGTTTGCACCAGGCTGGAAAGGGCCTCTCAAATAAACAGCTGGGAATGGGAATAATGGGAATGGGAGTGGGAATGGGAATGGGAATGGGAATAATGGCAATGGGAATAATGGGAATGGGAATAATGGGAATGGGAGTGGGAATGGGGATGGGAATGGGAATGGGAATAGGAACAAGAACAGGAACAGGAATGGGATCAGGGACAGGAATGGGGATGGGGATGAGGATGGGAATAGGAGTGGGAATGGGAATAGGAACAGGAACGTGAACGGGCAGGGGAATGGGGATGGGGATGGGGATGGGGATGGGGAGGGAAAAACCTCTGGCAAACATCTGGCAGCAGAGCCGGTGGCATATGGGGCGTATCTCCTCCCTGGACTGCTGCAAGAGGGAAAAACAAACTTCACCTCTTGGACTGCAACCAGCAGATGAAAACAAATTAACCTTTTTTAAAATTATTTGTGTGTGTGTGTGTGTGTGTGTTGTATATTTGCAGCCAGTGTCTGTTTAAATGTTCTGCTTTAAAGCTTTGGGTTAAAAATTCCTCAATTTTCCCCCTCCCCTATGAGCAGAACCAGCTCAAATCAACAAATTCTCCCTCATCAATCATGGCCAGGATTCTTTTTCCTTCTTTTTCCTGCCCCGATCCTTGTATTCACTGTGGAAATCACATTTTATTTCCACACCAGGCATTAAAATTATCAAATTGTGGCCTCTAATGTGCTTGCAAATGTTTCCTTTTTTTTTTTTTTTTTTTTTTTTTTCCAAACAGATTTTTATCATTCAATGAAAAAAATCTTAATTAAAGGCTCATGACACATTGACCCTGGGTGGGCATCATTTATTTCAGAGCAGATCCTGACCAGAAAACCTTCATCAAGATGATGATGGGAGCTCAACTTCCTTCTTAAACTCCAGAGATTTCACACAGAAAATGAGATTTTCTAAACTCAAAGTACAACAGTGATTAAATGAAACCTCAAAACTTCAGCCACTGAAATTGTAACATAAGAAACACCAGGCTCTGAGTCTATAAAACATTTAAAAAAATTAAAACCATCAACTTCCAGCATTAAACCTACATAGATCCATGAATTCTGGTCAGGTTTATCTCTTATTCTCCAAAACTTGATATAGCAACAGTGGTTTTTTACCCACAGCCTGATTCCAAAAATAATCAAGTATTTTGAGAGCTTCTTTCAGGGTACATTTTTTCTCATAAAAAATAATAAATGGCAATATCTGAACCACATTTAGGTATTTCATTCGCTCTTGGGCCTGCCAACTCAAACAATGATTTGTGTCTTTATAGGAAGGTACTTCACCATTTTCAAATAAATATTTAAATGCTCCTTCACAGGAAAAAATATTCCTGTGGTTAGGTGACATATACTGGAAAAATTAAGGCTGGTCCTCAAAGGTCTGGTGTTGTTACACTTTCCTGTTCTTAATTTGCTTAATCCTTCCTCAAACTCAAAAAATTCAGATCAGAGCAAAAGAAAAGGTGTTTTAAAAGGAGCTTTGATACCCACAGCAGATTTCTTAATGAGTTTTATTTTAGCAATTTGCTGCAGAAAGAGATGGGGATGAAATAGGGGCTTTCATCTTTATAATTTATCTCTTTCCCTGGTGATGGTGCTACACAAATTCTGTGTCTGCCAGGCAAAGCCTCTCCATCAAAACTGGGAGAAGGAACAGATTTGAAAGAGATAAAGTTTTGGGTTTTGTGTGTGTTTGTAATCAAAGAGGTGTCATTTAAGTATTAAATTTCCATTTTTCCTCTAAAAAAACAGAGTAAAATGATGAAAGGGAGGATGATGAACACCCTGACACAAATTTGTGCTGTCACAGGGAAAATCAGCACCTTCTATTTAAGTAACTTTCAGAAAAAGGCTGAGTAGAGAAAAAAAAAAAAAAATGTAGAAAAAGGGAAGTATTTGCACCCCATGAGATGTTTGGTGGGGAGAGAAGTGAATCCTGCCTTTCTGCCTGCCAAAAAAATGCTTAGATGGGAAAAATCCTGTAAAATTTCCCATTTCCAGGAGGTTTAAGTCCTGTCAGACCTGCTCCTGCTTTAAACTGGTGGAGAAGCTCATCAGCCACAGAACCACGGTGGGAGTCAGGTTCAGTCTGGTGTCCCAGCCAGAAAATCCCTCTGAAGCCATGGAAAAACTGGGATCAAGATCATGGGGGGCTGAAGGAAAATTTCCCTTTTCAGGCAGCACCTTTTGGTTTTGCTGCTGGAACTTCCCAGCATTTGAACCTCACCCCTTCTGTCCTAACGAGCTCCTCATGCTTCCCAAATCCTGGTGACTCCTGAAAATCTCATCCTGATACTCCTTATCTTGAAATCCTGACAACCCCTGAAATTCCCTTCCTGGTACTCTTTATCTCCAAATCCTGGTAATTCCCGAAATTCTGATCCTGATACCCCTGAAATCCAAATCCTGGTAACCTCTAAATTCCCATCCTAATATCTCTTATTTCCAAATCCTAATAACCCCTGAAATTCCCATTCTGATACCCCTGATCTCCAAATCCTGATAACCCCTAAATTCCCATCCTGACACCCCTGATCTCTTTTTTTGGCTCTTTTTCAGCAGCCCAATATCAGCTTTCAGAGCTGCACCCCCTGCACTGCAGGGCTGGGAAAGAATATCCCAAGTCTTTCTTTGGGATGATAAAAATCCCCTTTTTTTCCCCTTGGGCACTGAGACAAGTGTGAGGTTGCAAATCTCACAGGACTCTGTTTCCAAATCAGATCCCTTTGGTCCACCTTTAATACTATTTTTCCCCCTCCCAATGAATTAAATATCCGTTCTTTTACCACCTAGTTTATTTGATCATCCAGGAAGATAAATGGCTTCTGCTGTAATATTAAACAAAGGGAAAATTAAAGTACTGGGAAGGGTAAACAATACAGTAAAGCACAATTTCCTTTCTGCTACGTGGAGAAAAGAATTCTCTCTTTCTTGCTAAATAGCAGCACACAGGCTCCAGTTCTGGCCCTGGGCACACATGGAGTTTTTCTCCCCAAAATCTATAGGATTTTTACCTGTCTGGGTGAATTTTTAGTTGAATGGGAGCAAAAGAAAGGGTTTCTAGATAAAATCCACCCCAAAAATAAAATTTATTTATTGTGAAGTTTAGCAACGGGAGTTTTTAATATCACAGCTTTGGTTCTATTTCAAATGAAAAATGTTATTTTCATTGGGTTTTGGGCCCAGGTTGGTGGGACAGCACCAAGAAGTGGCTCATCCCCTTGGACCACCAGTCCTTCCAGCCCTCGTTGCTGCATGTAATTTCAGCCCCTGCAGGACACAGGGCTAATTTAAGAGGCATGAATTTAAATATATTAAGAGCTCAACAAAACAGAGAGAGAATCAGAGAGGTGAAAAGTCAGTGCCCCTCCTTGTCCCGCTGTCTTCTTTTTGTTGGCTGCTGGGCTGGGAGACACGAAATCAAACGGAGCAACACAACCTGTCTGAGTTTTATTCAAATCAGCCAATTAAAACATCAAGCTGCAATGTCAACGAACATGTTCTGGCCACTCAGGAATTAAAGCAGGAAAGCATCTGTCTGTCCTCACCACAAAGCAGGGAAGATTTTTAATTCCACTTCTGCAAAAGCTGCGACAGGAGATTGCAGCCATGAAAAACACCCTGTGCAACGGGCCCTGCCTGCCTGGCTGTCAGCAGCTGCTGTTGGACACTGAATTAGAGCCAGCTCAACACCTTTTTTCTTTTTATCCACAGGAACTCTTCACCAGTGTCTTGGTTGTCCCCATCACCTGGTGCTGGTGTGAGGACAAACAGGAGCCTGATGTCCCATCCCAGGCAGATCCTACAGCAGAGATCTCCTTTGCTGGTTAGGGAAATCATTCCTGATTCTCATCTCTGATGAGCCCAAATTGGGGTGTTTCCATCGTTTCAGACCCCCAAATCAGCTCCATCCCTTTCTGCTGGAGGCTCCAAAAGGGTTTGAAATATTATGGAATATTTCAATGTCCTTAAATTTATAGGACCCGGTCTTTGCTCTGCTGATTTCAGAGCTGCACTAAATTTTCCCTGTTAAAGTTCTGCCCCAGAAAAGATAAAACTCCCTGAGATAGGCTCCACACCAATCATTTTATCTACCATAAATCAGCCAGGTCAGCTTTAGATTATCTATAGCAATTCAGTTTTCTTCCTTATGAAAAAAAAAAAAAAAAAACAAAAACACAAAACCAAAAAAAAACCCAAAAAAAAAATTGTCAGGGAAGGGAAAAGGAATTCCAGTGTGCAAATATCCCAGAGAACAGATTAGTTATTGTTCCAAAATCTCCTCTTTAATGGCATTACCAGAAAATCAGCCTTTTACTAGAAAGATGGGCTGATTTTCCTGCCCAGGCTGGCAGCTGGGAGGTGTCCTGGACAGGGAACTCAGGAATAAATCCATGGATATTAAACATGAAACTCCTCCATGAATAAGGAGGGAGGAGATCTCATTCCGCTGTTGAGATGCTCTTTAATCTCTTATTTTATGAGCTTCCACTGCAGCCTCCTCTGGCTGGTGGTGGTTTCCACCAGGAGTGGATTGGGCTGAGAAGTTTCATCCAGGGAGATTTCCCACCTGGAAAATCCCTTCCATGTTCACCAGGATGGGTCATGGGCTCTCCTTGCTTCTGTCAAATCCTTCCTGGCCAGTTTCGTTCTGCCATCATCTCCATTCCAACGTGGAGCTGGAAATGAGGGAAGTTAAACCTTATGACAAAATCAGAATTTTGCTCTTTTCACAGCTGAACTCTTCCATAAAATCAAAATAAATCTTTCTGATGCACTTGGGTGTGGGAAATGGATTTGTAGGGAATTCTGATTGTGATGCCATGAGTTATGATACCTGTATTGTCTCACCTTTTTCATGAGACTGAAAATAGAATAAAAGTTTTTAAAACACCTCTCAGTTACATAATCCAACAGTTGGGTTCAAAAATAATGATCACATTTGCATTTTTCAGCTGAAACTGAGATTAAAACCAAGTTCTGAGCTCTTGAGCCTATTCTGGAGGGAATTTTTGTCCTCACACCCTGTTGCAGATTTAGTCAATCACCAGGTCTGGGCAGTCTGGTTTTACAATAGGATCCCAAATTCTGCTGATGTTTTCAGGGTGCTACTCCAAGAGAAGTAATAAGCAAAGTGATGATCATAAAGGAATTTTATTTTTAGGGAATTGGGACCACAACTTCCTGAAAACTACCAGACCAGATAATGTCTTTTTCCCTTCTCCCTCTTTTATGGCAGGCACTTGTTCTAATAAAGCTCCCCCACTTTCTTTAAAATGGACTTTTAAAATCCATCATTTCATGCAGCTCTGGCAAATCAGCTCCTGTGCTATTTCCTTTCCTTCCTTCCTTTCCCTCTCCTCTCCCTTCTTAAACCCAGCCCTGCATTTTAAATCAGCTACGAGAAATAAAGCGAAAGGAGCTTGAAGGAGTTGAAATCTCTTCATCGTGACAGGGCCGTGTTTTCTTTGTGTATGAGCCTAAATGAGGCTTTAGAAAATGATATGGTCCCCCCTAGATGGATCTGCTGTGGTCAGAGCCCATTAGGCAGAGCAGGAAGATTCCTCAGGGACAGCTGAGAGCAGACTCCAAATCCCAGAGGATGGAGATCTCTGTTTACTTTCCTGCATGGAGAATTAATAAATGTCTCCATCTTCCAGCAACTGAACATAAAGGAAGCAGAATGAGTGGGGGGAAAAAAGCAATGGGATGTGTGTTTTTCCCTTTTTCCTTTGGTGCACATTCGTGTGCTCAGGCAGTATTTGCACATTATTCTTTGCTTGCTCCCTGGAGGATTTTCTGCCCTGACTTGAAGGCAATTCATCTGTCCTGAGCAGGTACCTCAAGATAATGAAGAGCCCATAATTTAGTAATCTTGGCCATCTTGTCCTTGGAAGATTGATTTTTGGCCTTTAAGTGTCAAGGTTGGCGAAACCCAGTCAGCAGCCACAAAAAGGCCCAGGCAGAGGGACAGACAAAGCCCTGGGCTGGGGCAAATTCCCAAAATAAATGGATGCTGGAGTCACTGCCCTATCCGCACAGGACTAATGATTATTAAAACAGAAGCATTCCTTGCTTCCTCCAGTTCAGAGCTTGGAGTTGTTAGTTTCATTTTCTTTCTCTGTTTTTCGATAGAAAATTCTGTCCCTGAGCCTGTCCCAGAATTCCCCATTTCTCCTCAGCTCTGGAGATGCTTTGCTGAGGTCTGGAAGCTTTGTTGGCTTTCCCCATGGCTGGGATGGGATTTGGGAATGTTGCTTCCTACAAGCAGTGACTGATCTCAAGGAGTGAAGGAGTTTTGTGCTCACAAAGTCATGGAATCATGGAATGTTTGGGATAGGAGGGGCTTTAAAGTCCTCTGGTTCCCACCCACATCTTCCACTGTCCCAGGCTGCTCCAAACCCCATCCAGCCTGGCCTTGGGCACTGCCAGGGACTGGGCACAGCTGGAGCTGGGTTTAATTCCTGTGCAAACCCCAAAGTGAAAACCCCAAGCCAGCTGCTCCTGTGGTGCCAAACCCACTCCTGACCCAGCAGATCAATGATGCGAAATAGAGAATCTGTTTATTTTCTGGGAGCTGGCTGAAATCAGCCCCACCAGGAGCAAAGAGCTCTTTATTCCTGTGAGCAGGGGCTGAACAAAGGAAGGGCTGAATTTATGGGGGAGAAAACCAAGCTGGAGTCTGACATCCCTTCCCTCCCAGCTCTCTCTCTTCCCGAATCACGCTGGATTCACCTCTGGCTTTCAGAGACCAGGTGAGAGAACAGGAACAGAGACTCTGCCCATCATCCCTCCATGATAAAGTGGCTCTGCCCCCATTCAGATGTGCCTGTCAGAGGTTTGGGGTCTCTAGTCTCCTTTCCTGGGTACCTGATAGAGATCTAAACATTTCCCAGCTGGATTTCCCTTGTCCTCCAGGAGATTTTCCTTTTCCATCAGGAGCTGAAGACAAGGTTTCAGTTGAATCTCATTTTATTGTCACCAGTTCCCCCACACTTGTGTCCTCCATCACAATTTGTGTGTGGGGAGTGGAAACCTGGGAGAAGGGATTGGTTCTGTTCCAGCTCCAAACTGGAAATATCCTGAGTAAACCTGGAGTAAACCTGGAGTAAACCTGGGAATAAGGACTGGTTATGTTCAGATCCCAACTGGAAATATCCTGGAGTAAACCTAGGAATAGGGACTGGTTATACTCTAGTTCCAAAATGGAAATATCCTGGTGAAAACCTGTAATAGGAACTAGTTATGTTCATATTCCAATTGGAAATATCCTGGAGTAAAGTTGGGAGTAGGGACTGGTTATATTCAGGATCCCTACTGCAAATTTCCTGGAGTAAACCTGGGAGTAGGGACTGGTTATATTTCAGCTCCAAACTGGAAATATTCTGGAATAAACCTGGTGAAAACCTGGGAGTAGGGACTGGTTATGTTCATGTTCCCAACTGGAAATATGCCGGCATAAGCTTGGGAATAGGGACCAGTTATGTTCAGATCCCAACTGGAAATATCCTGGAAATGTCCTGGAGTGAAGTTGGGAATAGGGACTGGTTATGTTCAGGTTCCCAACTGGAAATATCCTGGTAAAAACCTGGCAGTAGGGACTGGTTATATTCCAGCTCCAAACTGGAAATATCTGGAAATATCCTGGATCAAAAATTAGGAATATGGACTGGTTATACTCAGGAACCCAATTGCAAATATCCTGGTGCATATCTGGTAATAGGATCTGGTTATGTTCAGGCTCCCAAATGGAAATATCCTGGAAATATCCTGCAGTAAAATTGGGAATAGGGGCTGGTTATGTTCATGTTCCCAACTGGAAATATCCTGGAGTAAACCTGGAGTAAACCTGGGAATAGGGACTGGTTCTGTTCAAATCCCAGCTGGAAATATCCTGATTTAAGGAATGCCTCCCTCACTCCTTGTATTTTTTCAGTTCAAAGTTCATCATTCTGGAGAATAGAAAGTGAAAAAGTGAGAAAACATGAAAAAAAGTTAAATTATTCCCTTTTCCCCACTTGTTGCTCTTTTATAAATTGAAAAAATATTCAATATGATGCTGTCTGGAAAAAAAAAAAAAGAAACTGAGATGGGAATTATTTTTACCGTATTTTTTCTGGTTTTATGCCTTTTTCTGCATAGAAAAGAATGAGCAGAGGGGAGAGGAGGAGGGAAGAGTCAGCAAAGAGGGAAAGAAGGTGATGAAAAATTGAAGTGCTTAAAATGAAGCAGGGGAATCTTATTTGAATATTTTTAACGACAGGAATAACGTCCCATCTCTGCATTGAAAATGTTGCCCAGGCTGACATTTCAAAATGAAACACAAGTTTTCATTTCAAGGTTTTATTTCATATCCACACACACAAAATCAAACTGGGTTTTGAAATGGAAACACCACAGGGAAAATAATATTTTCAATTGAAATTTTTTATTTTTTTGCCTCCACCTCCTCCAATAAATAAATAATTTGGTTTTCCAGGAAACTGTAAAAGTGAGAAAGAGGCTGAAATGTAATGGAACAAAAAGGGTTTTGCCATTTGGAGCACCACGGTTTGCTGAAATATCTGGGAGTTCACAGGATTATTTCTGGCTTTTTCATTCATCTGCCGAGGAAGGGGCTGCTCCCAAACATCTGGGGGTCATTTACCAGCTGTAAATAAAATATTTGTTATTATTTAGGGCTTTAGCAATCCCTCAGCCCATGGAGTTTCTGCTGATGTGGCTCAGCTCCTAGCTGAACTTCTCCTCCACGGGATATTTTTGGGGATTTTGTTCCAGCAGCAGAGCAGTCAAAGGATGATGTTCCCCTGTCAACAAATGGAAAATTCTCCCTTAATCCAGGAGTTCCCTGGGGTGGGAAAGAAATGATATTTTAGCTATGGCTATCCAGGAGAATGGGCATGAATTAGCTCTGGAAATCTCAGGAGAAGGTGAATGAAATTTTATTTTAGCTCCAAAAATCTTGGGAGAATGGGGCTGAAAAAGCTCTGGAAAGCTCAGGAGCAGAGGGATGAAATACTGGATGAAATGATGTTTCAGATCTGGGAATCTCAGGAGAAGATGGCTGAAATGATATTTTAGCTATAGCAGGTCAGGAGAAGGTGGATGAAATGCTGGATGAAATGAAGTTTCAGCTCTGGAAAGCTCAGGAGAAGGTGTCTGAAATGATATTTTAGCTATGGCAGGTCAGGAAAATGGGGATGAAATGATGTTTCAGATCTGGATACCTCAGGAGAAGGTGGGTGAAATTGTATTTTAGCTCTGAAAATCTCAGGAGAATGCGAATGAAATGATGTTTTAGGTATGGCAAGTTCAGGAGAATGTGGCTGACATTATGTTTGAGCTTTGGAAATCTCAGGAGGATGGGAATGAAATGGTATTTTAGCTCTGGAAATCTCAGGAGAAGGCAAACGAAATGATGCTTTGGCTGTGGAAGGCTCAGGAGAAGAGGATGAAATGCTGGATGAAATGCTGGATGAAATGATGTTTCAGATCTGGGAATCTCAGGAGAAGATGGCTGAAATGATATTTTAGCTATAGCAGGTCAGGAAAATGGGGATGAAATGAAGTTTCAGCTCTGGAAAACTTAGGAGAAGGTGGATGAAATTATGTTTTAGCTATGACAAGTTCAGGAGAATGGGGATGAAATACTGGGGGAATGGTGCTTTAGTGGATGAAATGTTGGATGAAATGATGTTTTAGCTATGGCAGGTCAGGAGAATGAGGATGAAATGAAGTTTCAGCTCTGGAAAGCTGAGGAGAAGGTGTCTGAAATGATGTTTTAGCTATAGCAGGTCAGGAGAAGGTGTCTGAAATGATGTTTTAGTTCTGGCAGCTCAGCATAATCCCAGCTCCCACCACAGCTCTATCCTGATTTTCCCTGATCCAAGAGCTTTACCAGCCTTGCAATCTGCAAGGACCTTTCAGCCCTTTGGCCATGGAAACTGCTCCATACTTTCATTTCTGTTGTTTGAACCAACTCACATGTCCCTTACCCCAGTTTGGGATCTGGAATGAGCTGATCCTCCAGCTCCCTTCCAGCCCAAACCCCCCCGACTCTGCTTTGTGCAATCCCTCAGGGTAAATCCCGAGCCTGCAGAGCAATTTGGGGTTTTCAGGACTTTTCCATGAGTTCTCCACAATCTCCTGCTGGCTCCAGGCAGAAGAGATGAGGTGTGAGTGCACAGGGAGCAAAACTGTGCCTTCTGTTCCATTTTTTTTTTTTTTTTTTTGGTGGGGGATACAAACCACACTGTGCATAGCTGGGGTGGGGATGAAACGAGCTCGTGGTTCTCCAGCTGCACAGGCTGTACTTTGGAGCATTCTCTTACGTAAAGAGCATGCAAATATATTAGCAGGAAAAGAGCTGGAATTGCCCATTAAGGCTGGTGATTAATGCAGTGCTGAAAGCTCGTTTGAGGGGCTGCACATTGCAGCTCACTGCAGAAACAGGGAGAAGAACAGGGACACAGACTGAGAGGAGTCTTGAGGGTGAGAAGGGATCCAGAGTGGCTGTAGAGGGCACTAAAGATCTTTGGGATTTCTCGATGAGAAGAAAAAGCTTTGAGTTGCTTTTTACATTTCAATATTTAAAAAGAAAAAAGAAAATTAACCCTGTTCAGCAGCAAGTGGGACCACATCAGACTCCAATATTGCAGCTGCTCCCCTTTTAACCACTAATAACAGGGTGAGCTGGGCTCTGTTTGCATTTGGGGTTTCTTTCTGCCGTTGCTGAGAACTGGGGTGTTGTGTGGAGCCTTCTCCCAGCACCGATTTTGGCAAGACAGAGTCTGCTCAGTACAAAGAAATCTCCTTCCCCGAATGAGAAATCAGCCTGAGCTGCTGAGAAATGGCAATTCCTCATCAGGCTGTTGTGGCTGAAGCAGAGGGACCACAAAGAGATCTGGTCATGTTAACAGGAACCCCAAAAAAACCTTCCCTGTGTTTCACTGTTTGGTTTTGCATGGCTCTGAAACGTCTGGGTTTGGCTGGGATAAAGCTGCTCCTTTCTTGTGGCATTTTCTGCCATCGGGATTTGGAAATCTCACAAGAAATCCTGTTCTGATGAGATTCCCAGCCTGATACGCGGCCTCTGAGAGAAACTGCTGATTAAAAACTGGATTTCAGAGCTTTGCACAAGTCAGGTCAAACCCTCCAAGAAATAAAGATCTGAAATGGCTCGTTAGGAGCTGAGGTTGTTTTCAGATTGCAGATTGAACCCAGTATTATGGGCAAACTCTGCATCTTCAATCAGCAAGGGATATTCAGGATTTATTCCATGCAGGCTCCTCTCCAGGAATCTGCACAGTCATCCTGTTTTCCCTGGGTGTCCTGTCAGCTTTGCAGCAGCCCAACATCAGAAATCCAGCGTGACTAAGAACTCTGTCTGCTGCCTAATTACATGGCCAGAGCTGCAGTGGGGTTGTTTTCCTAGCAGTTTCTATTCTGGAAAACATGGCCCTAATAATAACTTAATAATAACTTTATAATTTCCCTGCTATGGTTTCACTGGGAACCTGCCCCATGGACTCGAGCCTGAAGTGTGGACCCAAAAAGTACCACAGGGTGCAAAAAAAGCCCTGAGAGAGCCATGGAAACACCTCAGGAACGTGAAGATTTGTGAATTAAAATAATTTGATTTCTCTCAGCTTGTCCAGATCCCTTCTCACTCCCTGCACTGCTGAGGGCATTTAATTATCCAAGCCTTTCAATTCCCCAAATTAATTGCAGATGGAAAAGCTTCAGACACTGAGATATCCTGGTGAATTTTTTGAACTGAGCTCCTGCAAGTCTGGCCAGTTCTTTTCCACCCCAAATTCAAGCTGGCAGTGCTTTGGGAGCTGCACAATTCCCTCCAAAAAGAGGCAGCTCTCGGCTCCCTTCCTTTGGGAAGGGATGCAAATGGAAGCCACGAGTTGTAGACATGGTTTGGGCACAGGCTTAGCGTTGATTTGATGTAAAGTTGACAAATAAAAGGCATTTTCAGCCCACAGGGGAGGCAGCTGGGAGGGTTGGCAGGGATTAAGCTGGTGGTGACTGTGCAGAGGCTGGGAGCAGCCTGGATGTGGGATGTGAACCCCATTGAAAAGAAGGTGACCCCCGACTCAGGGAATGAGTGACATCTGACTCCAAGGTTTCAGAATGCTGAACACTCACTTTATTAAAACTATACTATACTATAACTATACTACAAAGAATTCTAAAGAATACTAAAGAAAACTTGTGACTGTCTCCCAACAGGACACAGCTTTTTTCAATTGGCCAAGGAAACAAAGCAATCCTCAGAAGAATCCAATGACAAATCATTTCGGGTAAACAATCTCCATAACACAATCCACAGGTGCAAAACAACAGGAGCAGAGAATAGAGATAAGAATTGTTTTTCTCTTCTTCTCTCTGTGCTTCTCCAGGAAGAAACTTTGAGAGAGAGAATTATGTCTTTCTGTTCAGAGAATGTGAATGTCACAGAACCCAGCTCCCTTTAATCCTGGGATCTGCTGGGTCAGATCCCATCTCCCAGCAGGCATTCCCAGCCAGGAGCAGCGTGCCAGGCTCAGCTGGGTCAGATCCCATCTCCCAGCAGGCATTCCCAGCCAGGAGCAGCGTGCCAGGCTCAGCTGGGTCAGATCCCATCTCCAAGCAGACATTCCCAGCCAGGAGTAGTGTGTCAGGCTCAGCTGGGGCTGGGGCTCACTCAGGGCTCATCCTCCACACTCAGCTCCCAGCTCAGAGGTGTGAAAAGCCAGAGCACTGGGAATATTTCTCTGTCTGCTCTGGGGTGTCCTGACCCCCAGGGGAGCTCTGACTTTGACCCTCATTCATGGAGAAAGCTTCCAAGACTTCCAAGACTTTCCTTTTTAAGACTTCCAAGACCAAGACTAGAACCCACAAAAGTGTGAAATAGATTATAGAGAGCAGTGTAGGTGTATCACTTAGGTGAGAAATTTAGGTTTTGGGATTTTTAGTATGTTGTGGATGGAAGCAAGATGGAGGACACAGGGTGTTGTCCTGGGTTTCTTCTTCATGCTTCTTCTGCCTTGTCCAACGTTACAATATAAAAATGTATTCTATTCCCATCCTCAAGAGCTGTTGAAACCAGGAGGGGCATTGTTTCTTCCTTATCTCCTGTCAATGGGCCCATCACCGCCTTTCCACAGGACTCAGAGATAGCTCCCTGCAGGAGCCGTTCCTGTTTAAGGGACCCTGACTCCGAGAACGGTAACAGCCCGTTGGGAGATGCTGCACCCAGCGGGGAGGAACTAAGCATCCCCACCTGGATATAATCTGGGATTTGGGATGGAACAGTCAGTCTTTCCACTGGATTCTCAGAGGAACAACCATCTTTTCTCCTGGATCTTCAGATGAAGACTACACCCTTTCGACAGGATCACTGCTCCAACAGAAGAACAATTGCCACTCCAGGAGGACTGCAGCCACCAATCCAACTGGACTGCTACCAACACCCTGACCAACAGGGTGTCAGGTTGTATTCTGACTCTGTCAGTGGTTTTTCTTTTGTATATTGCATGCATTTTGGCTTTCTTTTCCCTTTTCCTAATAAGACATATTTCTGACTTGGAGTCTCTCACTGGTTTTCCTTTCAAACCAGAATGTTCCTTCTTCTTCTTGGGTTTGGGTGGCATTCTGTAATTGGGCAGAAAAGTCCACATTGTGGGATCTTTGGGATCAGTTATTGGATTAAAAGGGAAAATAATTTAGGTGTCAGTTCTTAATTGGATAGTTTAGCCTTAAAAGCCCTTGTAACAAGAGATTGTTGGCCATTTTTGTGGTGGTTTTCCAGCATGCTGAGCCTGGTGTGGACAGAGTGCAAAACTTTAGATAAAGTAATAATAAACAAGAACCTGAAGACTGAAAAAAGTCCAGTGGGTCTCTGTTTCCTGACATAAAACTGCTCCAGGAGGGTCTCCCCTGATAGGGGAGCCCCAGGGAGGGCTCAGCCTGAAGCCCAGAAATCAAGAAAGTGACACAGAGGGAAGCTCTGGGCACAGGGAACACCTTCCTGCCCCAAACTGCAGCACCCAAGGGGGCTGTGCTGCCTCTCTTTGCCCACACGGCTCTTGCTTTTTTTTTTTCTTTTTTTCTTTTTTTTTTTCTTTTTTTTTTTTCTTGGGAGGTGTTTTCCTGGTGTTGGATCAAGCTCCTTTCTGAGCCAGAGATGGGGTAACTGAGAGGTGTTTTTAAAACTTTTATTCTATTTTTTGTCTCATATGAAAAGTGAAACAATATAAATTTCACTCTTTATATATATAAAAAGTAATTATATATCATTTTATATATATATATAAATTAATATAATTCATGCTATTACAATCAAAAACCAACTATTTCTTAATTACAATAGAAGTATTTCTTAACTTATCAACTGTTATCACATCATACTGTAAAATACTTTAAAACTAATAATCTAAAATTACCCCTCATAAATCCTATTAAAATATATCTTTCATAATTCTATTTCTTTAAAATATCTAATCTTATTCACAAAACCGTCCTTTAGAACATTTTTCTAACTCCATTTCTCTCTCAACAATATCTATCCTATTCCATAATATTTCTAAATCAACATTTCTTATCTCAAAGCTTATATACAAATACATACTACATAAGCCTTCTATCAAACTTTAAAATTTCCCTACTAATCCATTTCCCACAGCCTGGCTGCATTCCCAAGGGGTTTTGGCAGGAATATTTCCACGTTCAGACAATTCTGTGATCCCCAAATTCATTCCCACCAACATTTGTGTCATCCCAGTTCATGTGAGGGGTTGGGGATGCACAACAAGAGGGTGCTGTGGGATTTCCTTTAGGAAAGCAGATTTTTTACACTTGGAAAGGCAGGAAAATTCTATGGGAGCCTCCTCCTCTTGGATCCAGTGAATTCATGGATAAGCCAGTGGCAATCAGCCAGCTGGACAAAGTAATTTCATCTCCACTCCTGCTTCCAGCCCAGTGCTGCTGATGAGACCTGGATGGTTTCATCCAGATTTACACCAAAACACTTTTTTTAAAGTATCAGTTGGTAGCAGAAAATGAAACCCAATTTCAAGCTTAAAGCCAGGATAAAATATTGCAGTCTGGAATGTGAGTTCTCCCCAGGAACCACAGATCCTCTCAGCTAACAAAAAAAGATGCAGCTGAGCTAATAAAAATAGTCAGACAGCAAAAAAAACCCCATGAGTTCCACCGAGTGCGAGCCAAACAATGGGGATTTCTCTGAAATCCTGCTCTGACATCATCCTGCAGGAGCCTGGAAGAGCTGGAGAGCCCAAAGTGCCGAGCTGGGAAACCAGGGAGAGCTGGGAGCTGCAGTCTGGGAGCTCAGAGCCATTGCAGGAGCCGCTGGCACGAGGAAAAACAATCAGGTTCCTCATTCTCAGGAACAGAGAGCAAAAGGATTCAAAATCAGTGTCCCTGGGCAGAGCTGGGGGCTCTGCCACCCCCACACCCGGCTGTGCCAGAGCCTGAGCACCCAGGGGATGCTCCAGGGCACCCAGGGGATGCTCCAGGGCAGCCAGGGGATATTCCTGCACAGCCAGGGTATGTTCCAGGGCACCCAGGGGATATTCCTGCACAGCCAGGGGATGCTCCAGGGCACCCAGGGGATGCTCCAGGGCACCCAGGGGATATTCCTGCACAGCCAGGGGATGTTCCAGGGCACCCAGGGGAGGTTCCTGGGCAGCTGCTGTTGAGTTTTCCTTTTGTCATGGTCAACAAACAAGGCACAGGCACAGAGTCAGTGTCCCAGAGCGTATGTGACACACAAGATTTCATTTCACCTTTCCTTGGTCTCCCCCTATTCTAGGTATTTTTTTACCCCTTCCCCTTTCCCCCTTTTTTTTCCCCTTTCCCCTTTTTTTCCCTTTCCCCTTTTCCGTTCTGCCTCCCCCATCTCCAAATGAAGATGAAAACCCCCTTTTTTTTTTTTTTTTTTTTTTTTTTTTTTTGTTAAACTTTTTTACCCCTTCCCCTTTCCCCCTTTTTTTTCCCCTTTCCCCTTTTTTTTCCCCTTTCCCCTTTTTTTTCCCCTTTCCCCTTTTTTTTCCCCTTTCCCCTTTTTTTTCCCCTTTCCCCTTTTTTTTCCCCTTTCCCCTTTTTTTTCCCCTTTCCCCTTTTTTTTCCCCTTTCCCCTTTTTTTCCCTTTCCCCTTTTCCGTTCTGCCTCCCCCATCTCCAAATGAAGATGAAAACCCCCTTTTTTTTTTTTTTTTTTTTTTTGTCTAGTGCTAAACCTGCCAATTATTTAAAAGGCCTTGATTTCTCATGAGTGACTTCAAATCTATGTCCCCCAACCATGGTCACTAATTCAGGGATGAACACACATCCTGGGAAAATTCCCAACTTCATATCCATGGGACAGGAAAAAGCTTTAGCAACACCTAAACAGCTCAAACTGGCTCAGTTTTTATAAATTGATTTTCATGCCCTACAGTGTTGCTCTACTTGTTGCAAAAGCCTAAAAGTAGAATATTTTGCATTTTGTACCTTGTGTTAAGTCCTAACATGTGTAGAAATTTATGCCCCTGTGGGACTCCTGAGCATTCATTAATTTAATTAATGACATTTAATTCCCCCAGCCTTTAAAAATTTTTTAAAAAGTTCTGGTTCCGGGGGCTAAATGGCAGCAAGGCCTGCAGAACCAAGAACTCCAGATTTTAAAGGACAGTATCTCACCTTTTAAAACAAATAAAATATTCACTGCCCTTATTTTTATTTGAGTAAGACATGGCAATTACAATGATGTAAATTTAAGTCAATTGAACATTCACTGCTGTTATTTTTATTTGGATAAAGACATGGAGATCTGAATGATGTGAATTTAAGTAAATTGAATATTCAGTGCTGTTGTTTTTATTTGGGTAAAGACATGGGAATTCCAATGATGTCAATTTAAGTAAATTGAACATTCTCTGCCTTTACTTTTATTTTGGTAAAGACATGGAGATCCCAATCATGTACATTTAAGTAAATTGAACATTCCCTGCCTTTATTTTTATTTGGGTAAAGACATGGGGGCTCCAATGATGTAAATTTTACTAAATTGAACATTCACTGCTGTAATTTTTATTGGGGTAAAGACATGGGGATCCCAATGATGGAAATTTAAATTTAGGAGGAATCTGGGCCATGAAGTTGGTGTTTATCCCAATGTCTGCAGCCACAGGTGTTGGTTTTACCAGAGCACCCCGGGGATGTTTGTCTCAAGGGCTCCTGGAGGATATTTCCCATTCCTTTAGTGCCTGGTGCCTGAGAAATTTTTGGGAAATATTCTATTTGCAGGGATCCCTGTGGCAGGGAGGAATGATGAATCTGACTCCATGTTCTCAGAAGGCTGATTTATTATTTTATGATACTATATTATATTAAAGAATACAACTCTTGGATTTTGTGTGTCTGGAGAGCTCTGGAGCCCATGGAAATTCCAGGCAGAAGCTGTGCTGGGAGCAGCTGTGCCTGGTGGACGCTGTCCCACGAGGTTGTTTGCATTGCCCTCCTTTCATCCCTGGAGGATCCAGCCTGGGGCAGAACAAAAGTGTCCCCTTAATGATTTCTCCTGGCTGAATGTCCCAGCTCCCCACGGAGCTGCTCCAGGCTCTGCCCAGCACTCCCAAAACACAGCCCTGGCGTCCCTCCCCAGCCCTCCCTGCTGATTGTCATCCTTTTATTGTCATCTTCCTCATTGTCCTGCTCAAAATGGATTTACAGACCCCTCTGAGCACCAGAACACTGAAAATCAAAACACTGAACCAAACTTGGTGGAGTTTGAGTGAAGCTGAGTTGATTTTCCCCATCTGCAAGATCTGAGCTCATGGAGATTTTATAATTTTTGGGTCTTTTTGCCTTGCAGATAAAGCAGATTTAAGGCACTCTCCAAGTGAAAAGCATGAAGTGATTCAGTGCCTGCACCTCCCACAATCAAACCTACCAGTTTAGCAGGCACATAATTAGTTCTAATTAGTGTAAATGAGTCCAGCCAGATTATACTGGAACATGAAAATGGGTTTAATTTGACTCAGTCACTCCCCATGTGAGCCTGTCACAGTTTATTTGTATCAGAAAAAAACCCAACACAAACCCAAACACCAAACAATGTGGAAATATGGCAAACTTTGGGTTTCCAGAGTGCTCTTGGCTGGGTGGTCCATGGAAAAGGGACAATGGGACAGGTGCTGAGATGGATGGGGTGAGCTCCTGCTCTGGAGCCAGGAGAGGGGGGATTGGATGGGCTGCTGGAAAGGGCTCCAGATGAAGGTTTGTGGCACAGCAGGCAGTCCCAAAAATTGTGTGGGCCGTAAATGGAGGGAATATTTCATGTTTGAAGGCACTCTTTTCTCTCAGAGACTTTTCTTCTTCCTCTTCCTTTTCATCTTCCTTTTCCTCTTCCCTTTCCCCTTCTTCTTTCTTTTTCCTTCCTTTTTCTTTTTCCTTCTTTCTTTTTCCTTCCTTTTCCATTTTCCATCTTCCTTTTTCCATCTTCCTTTTTTCCTTCTTCCTTTATTCTTTCTTCTTTTCCATCATTTCCCCTTCTTTTTCCCTTATTTTTCCTTTCTTTCCTTCTTTTTTCCCTTTTCCTTTTCTTCCTTCCCTCACATCCCACTGACAGAAAGGCTCATCCCCTTTGGATGGGGTCTGGGCAGACAGCACAGAAGATGCAGAATTGCTCTGCTGCCCCACTAAAGACTCCAGGGGGACACTTTAATTTCAGGTGGGCATCAAAAACTGTGGGATGGACACCAAAAGCTGCAAGATGGGCATGAAAAAGTGCAGGATGGGCAGAAAAACTGTGGGAATATCGAGTCTGGAGCCACAAAGCCTCACTCCTTGTACTGCTCCTCCAATGAATTCAGACAATCCTACAAATCTCCAGGCCCTTTATTTCTGTCTCTTATTGTGCTGTTTCACAAATCGTGGATTCCAGTTATTCTTTTCTTTCCCATTCCACCTTCCTAAGTTTTCTTTTTTTTTTTTTTTTCCTGGTTTGATTTCCCGTGTCTCTGCATTTCTGCCCTCAAAGAACAAGAACAGCATTACCCAGGCATGAGAAAAAATCCTTCAGTGCTGCCTGCAGCTGTTGGAACCCTGATTACTGAAAATTTTAGATTTTCTGTGTTAAAAAGCACAGACCCTCAAGAAAACACCACATTTAACTGAGACCCTGGAAAAGGCTTCCAAAATGGAATGAGAAAAGTGAGATTATGGATGTGGAGTTTGAATAGAAGTGTGTGATATCACAGGGTGGAAAACTCAGAGTTTAAGGGCAGCAGATGTTCCAGGAACTCTCTCAGTGCCAACAGTCACCAAAGAGTTTTTGGGCTTCCTGAGCAACCTAAATAAATTCAGGTTGCTCAAACAGAATTGTAGAGCACCTAAATATGGGGTTGAGGTTGCTAAAACAGAATTTTAGAGTACCTATATATGGGATTCAGGTTGCTCAAGCAGAAGTTTAAAACACCTAAATACGGGATTCAGGTTGCTAAAACAGAATTTCAGAGCCAATCAGTCCCATTTTTCACCACAGGCTGCTGCAGGAGAAATCCTGCAAGCCCAAAGAGCTTTCCAGGCCTTTGGAGGTGGAGGAAAAGAGATAAAAGCCCTCAGTGTGATTTGCACTTTCCCCATGTTATAAATCCTTGTGGTAGCTGGATTTTCTCTAAAGGCATTTTTTATCGAAGTTCACTTTCTGGTTGTTGTTTGCTAATTGCTGCTGGTATTTAATTATGGCAAGGCTGAAATGACACTAATCCACATCATGCTGAGCCGTTTTCCAAAATTCTCCTCCAAACATTCCTCGTGGTCCTTGACAAACACAGGCAGTGCTCACTTGGCCCCAAAGTCACACTGCAAATATTTTCACAGAAGCAAGGATGAGCAAAATCATCCCAAGGCCAACTCAATTCATTACACAGACTTCCACCCATGTTTAATCTGGAGAGATCCAGATGTTTTCCTGAACTCCCTTCCCAACCCTAAGTGAAATTAGGACCAAGCCTACTTGGACCGTCATGGATTGAAGAAAAATATGCTATAAATTAATTTTTAGGGGGGTTTTCTTACCTTCTCCTGAGAGAAAAGTGCTGTTCTCTCCACATTCAGGTGCTCCTCAGTGCTGTGGGTGAGGGAAAATTGACACAAATTGGTTCTTTAGGAATGCAGCTCCTGCTATGGGAGAAGAGGCTTCAAGTTTCTTCTTTTCACAGATTACATCCCTGTCCCCTTTCAAAAAAGAAACATTTCCTTAATAATTGCATTTTTATTTACAGTGTGACTAGCAGAGGATGGGGATTAAGAGATCACAACAGCAAAATTCAGCCTGGAGAAGAGAAGGGTTTGGGGTGACCTTTGTGGCCTTCCAGGGCCTGAAGGGAACCCAAAAGAAAGATGGGAAGATATTTTATTGGATTTTATAAGATTTTATTGGATTTTTATTGGATTTTATAAGGACATGCAGTGCCAGGATGAGGGGAATGGCTTCAAACTGACAGAGATAAATCTTGGATGGCATTTGAGAATGAATCCTTCCCTGTGAGGGTGGTGGGGCTGTGGCTCAGAGAGTTTGGGGATGAATCCCAGTATTCCAGGAGGTTGTCCCTAAGCTCTGGACAGGTAAATTTTGGATCCAGTGCTGCTGGAGGAGATGCCAGCCCCAGCCTGGGGTTTGCAGCTCTGAGCTGCCTGCAGGGCTGGGCTGGGGCCAAGCCTCCCCAGACAAGCTGGGTCAAGCCTAAGCTGGTTAAATACTGAGCCTTTGATAAGGTGGCAGGGCAGGGAAAGCTCCTGGAAGAGGAGGAGGAAAACAACGTCTGTGTGTCTCTGGAATGACATCAGGGCTGGGCTGGTGGCCAAAGGCCAGGGAGAGCAGAGGGAGAGGAGCTGGCTCTGATCTGCAGCCCCAGGGCCTTGCAGCAGGAATATTCCCAGAACTGGGGGTCACAGCCAGATTAGCACTTCCAGCAGGGTGGGGAGTCACAAATATGGGGGAAATAAGGAGAAAAACCACGGGGTTTCAATCCCCCTCAACCTTTGTTAGCGTGGGCATCACCTTGGTTCAGGGTTCTCTGTGGGGAAAGAAGCCAACCTCATTTGGGGAGCTTCATTAATTTCTTTCCCCTCCAAATTTTCCCTGTTTATTCCCTTGGAAATCTCTTGTTTGCTTTTGTTGACTGAAGAAAGCCCTTGCAGGTTGCAAGAGGCACGAACTGTCCTTGGAGCCAGGATCAGTTCCTGTTCCTGCAGGTCCCTCCCCAGCTGTTAATCCCTTGTCACAGCTTCAGAGTAAAGAGCATCACAGAAAATCCCCTCTCCAGGCACCCAGGACTCCCTGCCAGACACCAGGGGAGGCGTTGTGACTCTCCAAATTCCTGCACAAACACTTTCCTGGGCTGCTGGGATGGTGTGATAGATATTTAATAGCCCTGCCACCCTTGGGGATGCACTGAGAGACTGCAAACAGAAAAATAAAAGGATTTTTTTACCCCTTCCTTTTTTCCTCATCCTTAAATTTAGGTGACACTGATAGATTGCCCAGAGCTAGGGCAGCTTGCAGAATTCTGTGTCCTCAGAATCAAAACAATCCTACTCTAGGGTTCTTAGAGTAGGATTGTTTCTGTATTTCAGAATTTCCTTTTGCACAAGATTTCTGTATTTCTCTGGGTTTCTGTATTTCAGAATTTCCTTTTGCACAAGATTTCCAATGTCTTACACCCTCACTCCGGGGTTGGGTGCTGGATCTTATCCTTGGATATTACTTCTGAAGGAATTTGTGCCTGCCCACTCTGAAATGTTGTCCTTAGAATCCAAATTATTTCCTATTTCACTCAAAGTCTTATTTGTCAGCAACAAGAGATAAATCTCTGCCTTCAATAATTTTTTTTCTGGAAACCAGGAGTATGGCAAGAAATTGTTTCCTTCCTGTGGATTTTTCAGTTTATTTGTTGCAATAAAATTAAAACTCGCAGTGTTCACCCAAAGTAAAAGTTTGTGTGTTACAAAAATTCGGGAATTCATGGGGAAATCAGAGAATCTTCAACTCTGCCTTTAATCAAATCCAATTTTTCTGTTAACAGTTTCCAGATTCTTATTGTACCTGGTGTTAATTTTTCTCCACTTGTGACCATCTAACTCCAAGCAAAGCTCTGCACCTTTCTGTGCAGCCTGAAAAAAATTGATGAACAGCTCAGATTTAGTAAATGGACCTTGCTGCTTTTAAACCCCCTCATAAAATCAAATATTATCTTAAGAAATCCTAATCAAATTAATCTTCAACTCCATCTTCCCTCTCCTCACCCTATGACTTCACCCCAAGCTTGCCTGAATATGACCTGAATCTCATTTACTTCCCATTAAAAAAAAAAATGCAGTGAACTTCTAAAAAAAATAACCTTTCAATTACCTTTTAAACTCCTCAAAGAGGACTCGTTTGGGCCATGACATCATCCCCTGATGGTTTTAGCACATGGGCCACATTCCCTGCTTGACCTAATTTATTTGAGGTAACAGAGATAAGTAGACAGTGAAATATGGAAAGTCCTTCGCAGCCATGGAAGGTGAATGGGTGCATTTGGGTTATTTTTTCACCCCATGGGTGAATTTGGGTTATTTTTCATATTTATGTCCTGGCAGATGCCCACTTTTCCTGGAGAGTAGCACCAGGAGTTTGGGTCGGGGTGCAGCAGGCACCTGCAGGGATCCTGGGCCATGGAGAAGCTGAATTCCTATGCAATAATTTGTTGGGTGTCCAGAGAAACAATCCCTTCCCAAAATCCATCCGTTCTCCCTCTCAGACACGGATTTTAATGTGGGATGAATCCCTCTCCAGAGGGATTTCCCTCCCCTCATGGAAACAGGAGCTCAGGATGACTGATGGCAGAATTGGAAATGTCCAAATCCAGGGACATGGCTCCCTCCACAAACAACTTTTAGGGTGAAAAGGTGGATTTTTAAGAGCTGGACAAGCCTCAGAAGGAGAGGGTGTTTAATCAGCAGAGGATAAACAGGACTGAGTTCAGCTCCAACCCAGGGGCTGAGTGAAAGTGTCAGCTCAGCCTGGCAGGAGTTTTTATCTTGTTAAACCAGCCCAGCCCTGGCTCTGTGCATTCTGTGGCTCACTCACATCTGTCTGGGGGCAGACTCACAAGAAACCCTCCAATATATCCTGAAAACCACTGACAAAGGTTAAATTGCTGTCATTCTGACTTTTTCACATGCACACCTTCAAAATAAGAGCTGCATCTTTGGCCCAGAGACCCAAAAACGGACTGCTGAGAGCGAAGCTGTCAGTGTTCTACTTTCATCAGAGGACTTTCAGATTTTCCATGGTTTTGTTGTCAAATTGTTGTCCCAGGATCATGCCCAGGCTCAGAACTGCACCGGGGGAGGGAAGACACAGTCCTTGGCACCCACTTTGCCTCCTGAAAGGGTGACAGTCACAGAGTCAGGAAATACAACATAACCCCATCATGTTCTCCAAGTGATCTGGGTTTGGAGATGCTTTTTGTTGTTGTTGAGGAGTTTTTTGATTCCCAGAAGACTTAGATAACAACTTACTGAAGCTGTGGCAGACTCAGCTTGTGGAGCAATGGGGTGCTGTTTGAAAATCTCTCTCTGCTGAAGTTGCCAGCCAGGTGTTGGTAGCAACCCCAACCTTTGCCATGAATCCCTGGATTTTACATTGCAATGGCACATGGCACCACTCAAACCCAGAAATAGGGTTTGCAGGGTTTGTTCTTCCAGGTGGCTCCTTTGCTAAGCCATCAAAAACTGTCCCCTCCCCAGTGTCCCCAGCCCTGTGCAGCTGAGAGGAGCTCAGCCATGAACTCCACTTGTGCAGGACTAAAACTTCACCGAGGTTTTCATTTCCTCCTTCCCTCCCTTGTCTCTGCTGCTTTTCTTTCCTCACCCAAGGCAACCCCAGCTGCCCTCCAGGCTGCCCTGCTCTGCAGGAGCCACTGCTGAGCTCCTCCTGCCACTCATCAGGGTGTTTATGGGGCCTTATCATCAACACAATTAATGTGTGTCATCATTCCAGGTAACTCTGCCAACCTGCTGCTCCTGGCTCTAAATCTGTTCTCCACTCCCAACCCCTTCCAGGCTGTTCAGGTGCTCCTTAAGACACTCCAGGGAACCTCTTGTTTTGTGACCCTCCATGGAATTTCTCCCTGATTTTACCATCCCTGCAAGAGAGGTTTAATAATTTTGATACAGCACCAGGAAGGCTTTGCTGGAGAGAGGATTAATGGAAAACCCTGACCTAGAAAATGCCATCTATCAAGGGAACAGCACCAATGAAGGTAGCCAGGCTTCCAGCACAAGCAGTTTTAGCACTACCAGGATTTCCTCCTCAATGTGCTGTTTGGAAAAGGTGAGTGGGGCTGGGGGTGATGGCAGCATGGGTGGAATTTGTTTTTCCATGGTGGAGAGTAATCTGCCACTCTTGGGAATGCTTCCCCTGCACCAACTGAGCAAACATCCCTGCTGCCAGTGGCCATCAGGGATAATATTGTGACTGCATTTAAAGTGGGAGAAGCCACTCCATCAGTCAAAGGAGGATTTCAGGCCATACGACCTTGAGTAATGTTCTGGCTTAGTGGAAACTGTGGATTTGATCATTAATAATATTTTGCATGATCCATATTTTTTTTTTTAATTCAAAGCAGATTTTGTCAGCCAGGGGAGCAAAACACTCTCTCGTGTTCCATCTTTCTCCATTTTAGCACAAGCAAGAGGAATCTCTGTGAAAATACCCCGTGTTTGCCAAAATTGAAAAGATAACATTCCTGGGAGCGAGGCTGGATTCACCTAAGGTCTCTTCAAGTTCTAGGATGGTGAAATTTGCAGCCTCAGCAGCTTGGATGGCAAAACAGGGCTAAAAAAGAGGGAATTTTTCCTCCTGGAAATGCCTTGTGGATCTGGCTGCAAAACATTCTGTGGTTAATATTTCATGGGGATGCAGCACAGAGGAGACTCCTGCACTGTTCCTAAAGAACTGATCCACCCCAGCCTTTCACAGCTCCCTGGGAGAATTCATCCGCTGGAATGGTGGGAAATGATGAACAGGCAACCCAGGAGACTGAAGTCCCCTCCCAAGGGATGCTCTCCCACCTCTTGGAGGATCCTTGTAGGCTGCAGCACAGGGAGATTCAAGCACAGGCTCACCTGCAAGTGGTTTATTTTTTTTGTTGAGGTCATGGAACTTGACCCACCAGGCTCCTTGGCCTCGTTGGGTGATTAATTCGCCCTTTCGCTTTGCTCTCCTTGGATCTCCTGCGTTGTGTTTCGCTGTTTGACACCTGAACAGCTGCTGGCTTTTCCTTCAGAGCCTTGGAAGAGGCAAAATATAAATAGGAAATCACATCCCTAAAGGCTGGATGCACAGTAGCACACAGAATCCACATCCAACCCACTTGGCCTCCGGCACAGAAACCCCTCAAACCTTCATCCCGCTGCCTCCAGCGATCCTGGGATTCCCTGGAGCATCAGAGCCCAGCCCAGCAGGGTAAGTGATCAGTCCAGATTCCATGAAGGATGAGTCCCTGTGGGAGTTTGGTTCCTCTATTTTTCATGCCATTCTGCTCCAGCCAGATTTATGTGTCAGGAAAAACATACAAACGGGATCCGATTTACTCGCACAAGTTCCTGTTGGGTTTGATTTATGTTTGGGTAAATAAAGACATATGTCTTGGAGGGCTTGGGCTCTGGCTGCCTTTCTCCTCGTGGATCTCTGGCTAATTTATCAGCCTCTTTCTTTGCTGCACTCCTGTTTATGAGAAGGAAGGCAGTGCTGCCTGTAGGGAACGCCGTGGACGATTTGAAGTTTCATTTTGGATTCGTTTTGCACTCAAATTTGCTCTTCTGTCAAGCTTTAGCTGCCCATCCTGAAAGAACTTCACAGAGACTCCCTAAACCATGATCTCCAGGGAAAGAAACAGCCCTGCTTGTTGTTTTCTGAGCCATGTGGCAAATTAATTATCCAGTGAGGCAAAAAAGTCCTGGTGGGTCAAGTTCTGTGATCTCAACCAGGCCAAAGTCCCATTGTTACAACCCCTGATTAACCACCTTACCATAAACCATTTGTAGCTGTTTCAGGCACAACAAAATGAAGCAAATCTTTCTCTGTTTCAAAAACCAAAATTTGAAATAAAAAAATGCAATCATTTTATTTACAGTTTTTTCAACAGAGGCTGGCAGGATCTCCTCCCTCTTGGATAAACCCTGGAACTTACCTGAAAGATGGGAATAGTTTCCATCCAGCTGTCGAGTTCATGGACATTCTGTGGGAGTTTGTTTAAAAAGAACCTTTTGAGTGGACTTTTAATTTTATTTACTTTGAATATGATTGAAATTTAGAATGGTGCTTTTGTTTTAAGCTGTCTTGGCATTTGGTTTGCAGGAGTGGGATGAGATGGGATGGGATGGAATGGAATGGAATGGAATGGAATGGAATGGAATGGAATGGAATGGAATGGAATGGAATATCCCTTCCAATAATAGCTCCAGACTGATTTTAATTCAGAGTAGAACCCACTGTGGGACAGGAGATCAGGGTGTATCAGCAGAGGGATTCAGGAAGGCATTGAAACATCTCATGGATGGAAATAAGACAGGAAATCATCCATTCAATCCTTTTGTTGAAAATTTGGACCATATTTTTTAAATATTGTTCCTGGAGACTGAAAACTTCCAAACAGAAATCCCCATTTCTAGTTGAATTTTTAATGTTATATGCTAACAGGAACCTGAGCCCCAAACAAGGAAAAAGACAAAGAATTTTCAGGAATTATCTAATTAATCCTCTCTAGTAATGAGCACATTGTGGGAATCAGCAGCTGCTCATGGGTAATTCATGAACAGGAACTCAGACAACTCCTTTAATGTGAATTTCTGTATGAATTATTCACTAAGCTTTATGTCTTGTGGCATTTAGACCCTGCTTTTGTGGGAAAAAGGGGATGTAGACATGGATTCCAGGGATAGTCAGGGTCTCAATCTCCTTTGCCTCCCTGTGAGTGTGGGGCATGAGGAGAAGATTCTCATTCACAGACTCCTTCCTCCCCCACCTGGAATTTGGGTTGATGACACCACTCTGGGCTCTTCCCAAAATGATTCCAGCCTCATAAATTCAAAATACTCATCCCTGAAGTGGGATGAAGCATGATGAGAGGAGAAGATGGGGCCCTGAGGGGGAGTAACCACTGGTTTTATGGCAAATGTCCATGATAAACAGCAATGGCACCAATGGGAAAACAGAAAAAAGGAGAAATTAGGTGTATTTAGTGCTTCTTTTGCATATTTGTATCACAGTAACCTCCAAATAAATTTCTTGGCAATTTATAAGATGAAAATAGAGAATAAGAGATAATTAATCTTGAACTATGAATCTTGAAGAGCATTAATGCTGCTGCAGAGCAGGATTTCATGCTTGTCCATCCTGGTGTGTGTAAATAACTCTCCACCATCCCTAACACCATTTACTGGAGCACAGAGAGTTCCCTGCAAGCCCAGGATGGAAATGCTGAATTTACCCCTTCCCTTTCTCCTGCTGGGCTGTTGGATGTGATCTCTGATTGCCAAATAATCCCCAGGGCCATTGGACACCAGGCTCACACCCAGTTTTTGGGGGTTGAGTTGGCAGCTACGTTAAGGAATATCTCAGATCCCACTGGCAGAAAAATTATTGGATGCCAGCAGTGAGAATTCCTTAGGTAGCAAAGTTTATTTGCTGTGACACCAAATCCGAGTCGTCCTCAGGATTGATCCAGACAATTTTCCGTGGGTTTGGCATGGAGGGATCCGTGCAGAACACCTGGTGTGTTCCTGTTCTTACAGGACAGGATCCAACCCCCGAATACTCCAGGAGTTCGGGGTTAGGGGATTTTCCATCTCAGCATTCGCTCGTTTATTAAATGATATTTCCCTGGACCTGATCCTGGTGGGTTTGGCTCCGTGGTGGTGGCTCCAAGCAGTGCTGATGGCACTGGAACACCTCCTTTCTTCTCCTCTAGGGAGCACGGGGAAGGGAATTCCAGGATATCGACACCAAAAATTACAGCATCACTTGATATTTCGTCCGTCTCAAACGCCCTCAGTCGCGGCCTCTCCGTTCTGCCCACTGGAAAAAGCCTCCTTTTAATCCTCTGGAGAGAGCTGGAAGGAAACATTTCCCTGTCAGCCACAGTGCCAAAAGGGAAGCGGGAGAAAGAGAAGGAAGCTGCAATGATAATACCAAAATAATCCTGCCAGATGTTAGAGCCATTACCCCCTTCTCCCTCCATCCCCAGATGTGTTTGAAGAGAGATTCATGGTTACATAATGAATCAGGAGGGAAAGGATGTGAGCCACGAGGATGATGTAAGGAAAAGAGAAGAAATAAGGGGAAAAAAGGGGAAAAAAAAATAGAGGAGATTGTTGAAGTCTTTTGGAAGGCTCAGTGCAGGGTTTTGGAAGTCTCCCATCAGTCAGATGAGCAGATTACTGCAGCAGGGAGGAGGAGAATCAGGAGTGTGTGAAGCCATTGAGGAGGGAATGAGCAGCACGGCCGCAAATCAAAGAGCTGCTGCAAATCCAGATTGGCAAAGAAGGAATTTTCAGACTCTTGGGAAAAAAAAAAAAAAAAAAAAAAAAAATTTTTTAAGAGGGGCACCCGTTAAAAAAAAAATTTAAACTCAAAAAAGGGGAAAAAAAAATAGAGGAGATTGTTGAAGTCTTTTGGAAGGCTCAGTGCAGGGTTTTGGAAGTCTCCCATCAGTCAGATGAGCAGATTACTGCAGCAGGGAGGAGGAGAATCAGGAGTGTGTGAAGCCATTGAGGAGGGAATGAGCAGCACGGCCGCAAATCAAAGAGCTGCTGCAAATCCAGATTGGCAAAGAAGGAATTTTAAAAAAAAAAAAAAAAAAAAAGTAGTTTTTAGCAGGATCACCAGGAATTGTGGAGTTCTAGCTGCTAGCAGAGGAATTAGTGAAAAATAGAGTGGGATCCAGCAGCTCCAAATTTGGGCAAATTTGGCTGGGAGACCCTTCCACAAACAGGGTTTGTGACTTAGGAGAAGGGAGACCTTTGGCTCATTCTCCTGAATGTTTCATTTCCTCCAAATCCTCCTAAACTTTCTTTTAAGGGGCAAATATTGGCAAACACCTGAGGGGAGGGCAACACTTTAACATTTTTAAATTACATTTTTCTCCCTTTTTACTTCCAGCAAAGGGGTGGAACTATTTTTGAATGGGCGGGAAACAATCACCAACCCTGCCCACAAGGATAAAAAAGAAACTTTCACCTCAGCTTTGGGAGCAGCTCTGATGAGCACCTACATCTTTATTAGCAAAAGTTGGGTTTTGACTAGAAAATGGTTTCTCCTTTGGTTATTCCAGCAGGATTTTCAGCACTTCTCATCCACAGTGTGGATATTTGCTCAGTGGGGGGTCCTGAGCTGTGAAAATGAGCATAAATCTCTTCTTTTGGGGATGAAGAGTTCAGAGGAGAGGCTTTTGTTCTCTGTGAAAAATCAGCCGAGGTTCAGAGCTCTGGTGGAAGCCAAAATATTCCAAAGGCTGAGGGTGGAGGTGCAAGAGGAACCTCTTTGGTGGGAGCTGAGCTGCACCTGCCTCATTTGGGACTCCAGGAGCTGTTCCTGTGCCAGGATCAGAGTTTGCTGTGCCCTGGCCATACACATTTCCTGCTCTGAGGATGGAAAATTTCATCCCTTCACCTCACACGGGTCAGGGAGGGCTCAGAAGCTGCAGGAGATGGGTTCCAACCTGATGAGGAAGTAGAGGAAGCAGCAGAAACAAGGAGCACTGACAAAAATTGCAGATATTTCATGGATTATTCTGGGTTTGGGTTTTGTTGTATTCTAAATTGCAGGGGGATTGTTTCCACTCAGCCTAAACCTGAGCTCCTGAGTGAAAGTTTTGTAGAAACCAAAGCTGACAGTGCTAAACATCATCTGAAGAGCTCAGCAGGAGCCTGACTCAGGGCTCATTGCTATGGCAAGGAATTCAGAAACACGGGATGATTGGGTTACATTTTCCTGGAAGGAGCCAGGCTGGAGAACAACAGGGAGCAAAGGCATTACTGGAATAAATAAAAAAAAAAAAAAAACAAAAACAAAAAACCCCTAGTTATTTTTATCATTTAGAATATCTGTTAGCAAATTATTATTCTCTTATCTGTGGCAGTGCTGGCTGTTCTAACAAACCCCTTCTTTAAAGGAAAACAAGAAAAAAAAAAGACTTTTTAATTTGTGTTCCTTCTCTTTTCTATGGCAAACATTAAGCTCTCCCTCCCCAAGCTCCAGATCTCCCCAGTATCTCATCAGCTGTGCAAGAGGATAAATCCTGGCATCCAGCTCGAGTTTCCAGCCTGTCCTTGCCTATTCTGGTATTGAAATCCATTCCCTGGCCACAAAACAGCCAAGGGAGCTGGATACACGGACTTGGGGAAGGAATCCAGGGATAGAAGGGAAAAGGAAAGTGAGGATGCTCTGCTGGGAACCAAACCTGCTCTTTTTCCTGCTCCTTTTTCCTGACAACCCCAGCAAGTTGTGGCATCTCAGGATGAATTAACTTGGGATTCATTCAGGGGATGGAAATCCGAGCAGAATTGTTTCCTCTGGCAAAAAAGTGCCAGAGTTCTAAGTTTGCAGAACAGTCACTTCTCTAAGTCAGAAAAGAAGATGCTATTCTGTAAAAGAACAGCAAAAAAAGAGAACTTTTTTCTTTATGGAAAATCCACCTCTCAGTGGTGAGAAAGTTTTAATGAGGTTTCTAAAATCCCTGATTATTTCTAGTAGAAAATTATCTCCTTTTCATTAATTTCCAATGTAACCGATGGGAAAATCAATGCCTCAGGTTTAAAAGAGCAAGTCTATATAAAGAAATTGATTTATTCTTTTGCCAAGCTAGTTTGAATTATGCTATATATTAATTTTCTGTTATATATTTGATATCCAGCACCTTATTTTCCTCACTAACCACTCCTTCAGACTCATTTCAGTATTAAACACAGTCATACACTGCAAAGAAACTCCTAGAAAGAGTTGAAGTCAGTTAATTTTTTACAAAGTCGTTCAAAGGACTGTGGTTTAAAACTGAATTCATGATCCAGGGATGAAATATTGCTGTTACAATTATTTTACCTTTGTTAACTTTGTGATTTTCTCCTGCTGAACAATTCCAGCCCAGGATAAACTCAAGAAATTACAAATTTCTTTTTCCAATGGATGTCAAATCTTCTGGTTCTCTTCCCAAAAAGGATTCCAGGGAGTTCAGATGTGCTGCTCAGCTCAGGAATGGCAATTAGAGGGTGGATCAAAGAGAACTTCATAAACCAAATTTTCAACTCACACGGTGAGACCAGCAAATTCAAACTTATGAGCAAATTTCAGAATTTCTGACAAAATTAGGGAAGGAATTTTAAAACATAAAAAAGAATGATTTTATAGCTGGTTTTAGGAATCTTCTATTAACGAGGCCAGTTCAAATTTCTCCCCAATACTCTGCAACCACCCACTGCACTGGATTGTGTCCCACTGCTGCGTTGGATGCCTTGCTCAGCAAATTGCTGGGCCTCAGCCCAAAAAAGGGGAAAAGTCCTGAAAGGAATATGAGGTGGGAAGGAGAGCGAAGTGAGACCTACAGCCCTCAAGCGCTGAGTGGGAACCAGCCTCATTTTCTCCTTCAGCCACATTGTCTGGAAGCCTCTGAGAAGGGAAAAGCAGGCCAGGTTTTCCAGCTTGAGCTCTGATAATCACCAAACACCTGCTCCATCCACGTGGAAGGCAGCGCTGGACAAGGTCTGAGCACATCTGGTTTCACTCAGCTGCTCTGGAGGGTTTGACATCCTATAGGGTTTGACAGAGCAGAGAGTCCAGAGAGTCCTCCAGACAGACAGGCCCAGTTTGTTCCTTTGGACTGGATTTTACCTGGCTGGGCTGATTAGTTTCATAAAACCCTAATTAGAAACAGCTCTTCACGTCAAATGCAATGACATTAAGTGGAACACAATGACATTAAGTTGAAAACGAGGTGAAATGTATTTGCACTGAAGGAATATCCAGAGAAAAGAATGAGTCTATAAAACCTTCTCTCTGTATCTGATTTTAAGTCAACTGAACCTGTCTGAAAGCATCAACTGCCTCTATTAATCTTTTCTCTCCATGAGAACTTCTCTGGAACTCTGATGTGTTACAGGATGGACCTCGAGTTAGCAGAGCTATTAGGAAAAAATGAGTTATTTCAGTGGGATACTCCAAGGAAATCACAGCAAATGTTCCTCAGGGTGAAACCTGCAGCGAGGGAAAATTTAAGGACAATTTAAGTTCTCGTCAGATAAAAACCTTGGTGTAAATTTGACAAAGAGCAGCCTTCAGGGAAGCAGGAGCCTGCCTGTTTATCTGTCTGAGCTGCTCCTCAAGAGCCTCAGGAATTAAGGCGTTGCGTGATCCTTTCTGGCTCATTTTGATCAGCCCTCATTATCCTTTTTCTGCCCCAAACCACAGCAAGAAATTAACCTGAATATTGGCAAAACATCCCCTATTCTTCCCTGAACCCCAAGAAAAATATCCCAATGCCTTTATTCACCAGCACATACATCTGATGTCGTTTTCTTTTCCTATTTGTAGAGCTACTCAAGGATATTGGTTCTTCCATTTAACCACAGGGGCCCTGGAACAATCTTTAATGCATTTAGGATGTGGTCATATTTTAGGATGTTTTAGAGGATAAAATCACACTTGAGGGCTATTTAAGCCCTTGGAAAAGTGCAGTGGACCCCGGTGGAGGGGCTGCCAATCCCATAAGTGTCCCTCCTGCTGGCCCTGGGGCTGCGAGGGTTGGGGCAGGGCTGGGAGGATTATTCTGCTGTGAGTTCACCTGTTTACCCAGGCTGTTATTTATTGAAGATCAAATTGACTGAAAATCACTCCCGACAGAGAGCTGGCAAGGGATGACATTATGAGGAGAGCAGAGCTGGGCCTTTCGAGCTCCAGTTATCTGTGATTTAGGGATCATTAGGATCTCTTTAAAATTCTTGCAGCCAGCCAAAAAAACTAAAATTAAAGGCAGGCTGTGCCTTACATTAAACAATTTGGGAGTAGACAAGAGACACCATTCTGCTGGGTTAAACTTTTTGTTTGACATCTTTAAATACTTTTAATCTTTTCGAGCTTAATTTTACCAGTTTGAGTGCATGAGGGGAAGGCTTATTTGTGATGGGGGAAATATTCCTGTGAGTAACTTCTCTCCAGTTTCTAGGTCTATATTTATTCTTATTTTGCCCTTCAACTGGAGACCGGATTATAACTGAGGAAAACTGACACATATTCCATGCCCCCAAATCTGGGTGCCTGAACCAGTTATATGGACAAAGGGAGACTCCAAGGGCTGAATTTTGGACTTGAAAGGCATCAGATTGAATGAAAACGTCTTTGCTGTGTTGACTGCAGCTGATTTTTACTGTAGTTGCACTTTAAACTGCCTATTCTTGTTTGTAGGGAGGTTTTCCAACTACTTAGGAGTGAAAGGAACAGGTTTAATCATGTCAAAGCAGCCTCTAGCTCCATTTTCCACCATTTCCAAGTTGCTGTGGGCAACAAATCTCTTCAGGCCACAGCTTGGTGCTCGTGGATGGCAGCAGGAACAGGAAGAGCAGGAGTTCCACCAGAGAAAAGCACCTCTCTCGTTAAGCCAAGCCCTTCAGCTTCAGGGAGCAGTTGGGTTTAGCCAAACCTGCCATCCCCCAGCAGAGCCATCGATTTTCCTCCCCTTTTGGCTTTGTTTTATTTGAGCAGAACATTTCTTGCCCTGCTGTTTATCCCCTCGGAGAAGTCCAGGAAAAAGCCCACTTGCACCCCTCGACCTTTCTCCTCCAGCACTGACAATTCCCTTCCTCAGCCCCCAGGCATGGCTTTTTTTGGGAGTGCCTTATTTAGAACACATGAGCAGCATTCCAAGCTTTCCAGTAGCCTCCCAGCCCCACGGAGGATTTATTTACATTGCATAAAATTAGAGGAAATGAAGGGGGATGTGTTTGAACGGAGAGCAACAACCTCATTGCTCTTGTTATAAACTCCCCTCATGGAAGGGTTTCAGTCAATGTCAGCTTGGGGCAGGGAGGGGAAAAATCCACTCCTGGGCATTTCCAGGATAATGGGGAATGATGCCTGGCAATAAAACACACTCAGCAACTCTCTAAACAAAATTATTTGGTTGGTTTCGAGTGATTTTTGGCCATTCCATACCATGAATCCAGGCTGAGTTCTTGGCTTCCTGTCTCACCAAAGGATATCCCACAGAGGAGGCCTTTGGGGGTGGAGAAAAGGAAGAATTTATTCTTAAATGAAATATATTCTGTGTTTAAAAGGGTGTTTCTAGATGGGGGAAAGAGGAAATGTTCCACTGCGAGTGATGCAGATGGGGGTCTGTAAAAACACTGACTAAAACACACGTAGAAAATGCAAATTATTCAATTCAATTAATTAGTTATTTGTACAGATTACAAATTATTAAAGTCAATTAATTTTTTTTTTTTTTTTTTTTGTCATTGGTACCTGAGCTCCTTCTCTGAGTGCAATTACAAATTATTAAAGTAAATTAATTTTTTTTTAATTTTGTCATTGGTACCTGAGCTTCTTCTCTGAGTGCTTTTCTGAGTCTATAATTACAAATTATTAAAGTAAATTAATTTTTTTTTAATTTTGTCATTGGTACCTGAGCTCCTTCTCTGAGTGCTTTTCTGAGTCTATATTCCAATACATTTCTGGCTCCACTCTGCATCCCAAAGGTAAATGCAAATGGAATAACCACAAAAGGAAGTGGATCAAATCCAGGTCTGTGTTGTGGAAAAGAATCCCAAAAATTTGGGATTAAATTAATTACAAAAATAAGAAATTAGGTAAAACATAAATAGTGTAAAGAAGTTTTTTCTAGAGCAAATAATTACAGACTCCAAGATGGATCTGGGTAGGGAACCTGGAAAGGAAAAAAACATGGAAAATAAATTCCAGACACCCACAGCAGCATTAATGCTAATCTAGAGCAGATCCCCCAGCCTGGTGCCAGAGTTATTCTAAAACACATTTATGGCTCACTGTGGTTGGTGCCAGCCCAAATTTGTCACTGCCAAATTTCACCCTGGTGTCAGGGCTGGGCCATCCTTGGTTTGGATGTGCCCATCATCATCCGGGTTTTAGAAATCCAAAAGGAAAAGACTGTTCTTCCTGGAGCTACTGAATGTTCCACCAGAACCTGCTCAGATCCCTGTGGAATTGCTTATTAGGAACCCATTCCCACATTTCCCAGGGGTTTATTCCTGGGAGAGGACAGTGAGCAATTCCTCTTCAAACCCACCCTGCTTTAAAGGATAATTTGCAAACACAATCAGAAAAAACAAAGTCCAGAGCACTGAATAATTTGGAGCAAATTATTATGGGCTACAACCTCCTCCCATGAAAAATTTCCAGAAATTTATACATGGAATTCTCTCCTATATATGAGTTATAGATACAATTCTCTCATATATAACTAAGTCTTTATACATGAACTGAGTCAAATTTATAAATATATAAAGATAGAAATAAATAATAAGAAATGTATGAGAAAATAAAAAGAGGAATGGTAATGCCCCCCCTTTCAGACACACAGATGGAATTCCCTTCAAAACACCTATTTTTACAAAAGCAGACGCTCCAAATTTGCTAAAATCAGACTTTTTTAGCTATGTTTAAACACATCTAAATCACAATTCTTCCCTCTTTGTCTTTTTAAGCCAAAAAACTTTGGAAGATCCCACTGGATTTATGAACCCATTGGAAGGGCAGCCATGGAGGCTGCGGAAAAAAGTTCAAAGCAGGATGGAAGGAGAGGGTGAAAATATTCAAAACTAATATCAGCTTACAGCAAAGCATAAAAAAATAAAGAAAATAAACTTTCTTGTCCAGGGGTAGATAAAGACACAGCCAGCTTTGGTTTCCTGGCAATACTTGAGAGGGGAAAGGGAGAGAAGTCCCAAACCACAGATGATCAACACAGACGGGGATTCTGAAAAGAACTTATTTATTTGTAAATCCTCTACGGAAGCAACAAGCGTGTTCTGCTAATGACTGGGAATTTAAACAGCTTTTTCTCTGGAAAAAAATAAAACAAATAAATATCCCTGTGCACCTTCAAGGCTGCTTTTATCAGCATAAACTGCTATTCAGCAGCTCGAGAAATACCTCGCATTCATGGTCAAGGAAAACCTCAGTGAAAACAAACAATTTCTCATCAGCCTTTCCAGCAGGAGTAGCAGAGAACAACAGACTGGATGTGCAGGAAAAATGTTGGAAAACTGGAGAAAAACATTGGAAAATCGGGAAGAAACATTGGAAAATTGGTGGGGAAATATCAGCACGTATATTCAGCCTCCGCGAGACAACGTTCACTGGCTTTTCCAGCAACGCAATTTCTCCTTTTCCTCAGGGATCCTTTGGAGGCTGCAGCTCTCCAGGACTGGAGGCAGGAAGCCTCAGGAAGTGGCCGGGAGCCTGTGGTGATGTAACTGTCACATTGCCCCAGACCTGGCTCTGTTGATATTAGCCTGGGCTAATCACCGCGCTAATTGGGCGGCCACGACGCGGAGCAGCTCGGCTTTCACTTCAACTGCTCACCCAAATGAGGTTTGACTCAAATGTAATACTTTATATCAACACACGGGATGGCTGTAAAAATAATACCACATGTGCTGGTGCCTCTTTTTAATAAGTGTCTTCCTCAATTTTCCCTGCTGGATGAGGCACTCGAACGTACACGTAATTAACGTTATTTAAGGGATATCAATTGAAAAATGCACCCGCAGGAGGCTGAACATGACTGATGGAGCTCCCAGTGCAGCTCCCAAAAGTCAGCTGCCAGAATTTCCTGCAGCACTTCTACAATTTGATCTTCCCCACATTGCCCGGGACAGGAATAACCTGGAAATCTCTCGCTTTGCTCTTTCTGACGTCGTTTGCCTCGGTACAAAATGGGTTCAGAATGGTGGATTTATGGTTTGGTAGCAATTTCTGTGGGAATCATAGGGAATAGAGAAAGCTAAAAAGCACTGAGAAAAGCAGAGCTGGGCTGGTTTTGGGTAGTTGTTGAAAAGACAGGCAATAAACACCTCTCTGCTCAGAGCTGATGGAAGAGTCCTTCAGAGCCCCGAGACAAAAGTGTGCCCAAAATAAGATGGAAAGACACTGGGAGAAGATCTCCTGCAGTAGAATTTTCATGGATTCATGGAGCATTTTGGGTTGGAAGTGACCTTTAAAGGCCACCTAGTCCAATCCCAGGTTTTTTTAGTTGTCTTTGTGCTCTGTTAAATTTTCCCAGCATTCCTAAAAGGAGAGATGTTTCCAGCACACATAAAAATATTAATTTAATGCCTAATTACCCTGGGGATGCTTTGAGGATGCAGCACCCTGTGCTCAGAGAGGTCACAGAAGGTGGAACACAGGAATTCCAGCATTCCAGCGTTCACCATTCCATGGACAGTGCCAGGTGTGTGATGGACTCATTCTCCTCACAATTTTATGGCAATGGATGTTTCTACTCCAGAGCTTTAATCTCAGCAGGGCTCTGTTCACCAGGCGAACATTCTCACCAGGAGAACATCTTCATTTTCTTAATGAAGAAAATCCAATGTGTGCTTTGTCCAAGATAAAAAAACCTACAAAAATTCCCAAATCCAATGGCAAACAATTGCTCCTGGAGAAGATCAGACAATATTTGTATTAAAGGCAGCCAGTTTTTGTAGTTGTATTTGTATTAAATGCACTGAGCACTAGAAAATGAGATTTGGGTCCTCCCACAAGACCCAAAACCAAAATCCTGTTGCTGGCTTTGTAATTCTGTTGTTTGTGCCAGCCCACAATGATGGCACAGAGCACACACCTCTGATGTCATTTGGTGGCTGGGGCAGCTGGAAAAGGATCTTCTGATTTGTCAGACAGGTCTTGATAAGGCAGAAGGAGTTTCCAACATAAAATTATACCAAGAAAGAGGAGAGCAACCCCCTTCTCCTCCAAAACCACGCACACAGCTGGAGATGTTAAGCAATACACAGCAGAGCTTGCTAAACAACTTCTCAAAAACCCTTTTCAGCCTTTAAAAATATTGTAAAAACATAGGAATTGCTTGTAAAATATTTTTACTTTTCCTTGCTTTAATTTCTCCACCTTCAAGGTGGATGATTTTCAATGGAAGGCAAATTTGTGGCATTTTGCAGTTACGTTTTTGCTCTGCCATCCATATCTTAGGTCAGGCTTTTCTTGGTCAGTAGAACATCTGAGTTGGAACTGAGAAAATGCCTCAGGATGGAGAGAGGTCGAGTTGGAACTGAGAAAATGCCTCAGGATGGAGTGGGGTCCCCCCTGACACGAACCTCTGCATCCAAGTGCTTCCCTTCTCTGCAAAGTTGTCATAAAAATCATTATGAGCCCCCAACAGATGTGACCTTAAAGAGCAGCTTGATGGAGAGGGAAAAAAAAAGAAGAGGTGGGGAATATAAAATAGCCTGTGGTGAAAATAACATCAGGGAAAGATTATAAAATCTGAGCCATAGCTGGCTGCCTTCCTCTTGATTATTGCTTTCTCTCTCAAGGACCCGTCCTTGAGAGTGCAGAGATTTGGGGGTGATTTTGGGAAGGCAATTTTAACACTCTGCTGTTCTAATGGAGCAAAGCTGCTGCAGGAGCTGTGAGAACCCAGGGGCAGTGAGAACATCCTCGGGTTTAAACAGAGGTGTCAAGGAAATATCTTCATGATATTTGTTCTGCTGCGATCACAGCGCCCTGACTGATTGTGAAGGGGCTTTTTTTAATGTCAAAGGCTGTGTAAACTCCTGGCACGGGAGTTTTGATTTGTTTAGAAATAATCTAAATAAAAAACAACGAAGTGTTGCTCAGTATAGCCCAAATCTGTGGTGAGGATGGAGCCCAGAGCTCAGCTCAGCCCCCCAGGACAGGCAGAGCCAAGCACCGCCAGATCTCCTGGCACTCAGGAGAACCTCAGCACATGGATTGAGATCAGAAAGAGCCACAGAATGGTTAAAATTTAACCAAATGAGGAGAGAATTTAAATTCTAGCAGGCTTGCTAATTGCCAGCGCCTCTTCTCCACTCCCAGGGCACATCTGCTTCCAGCCACCAAGGAAAGCTGGAGCTTCACCCCAGCTGGGGTGTTTGGATTTGAGTGCATTAGGTTGGATCAGGCTCAGAAATAATCTTTTGGATAGGAGAACAAATTCTTGAGTGTGTCTGGTGAGATTTGGACGCAGGCACATCTGTCCTAAATTGGCATGGAACTTCAGCGAGGTGTCAGAAATGAAATAAGAAATCTGCTGCACTGGGTAATGTCCAAGCTCCAGCCTGATCTCACTGTTTTTTCTTACAAGTTATTAATATTTTTTGCAGCTTATGTGATATTTAGATCAATGCAGTGGAGAAAAAGTATTTTTAAGTCTGAAGTGTTTGAAAGTCTTCTGAAAGGAAATGATATTTGGTTGGTGAGGTATGTGCTAGGCATGGGGGGCCACAAACACCTTGGGCTTCCTCTAAACAGCAAGGCAAAAAGGAGGATTGGTACTCTGAATTTTGGAATCCACCAGCAGAAGTTGCACTTTATCCCAAACTGGCAAACAGGTTTTTCAGAGCCTTTTCATTCTTTTCCCAGCCTGGGTCTGGGGCCGTCTTTTGCAGTGAAAATCTGGTTTGCCAAAGCCATTTCCTCCAGGAGTTTTAACTTTGGGTTGTCCTCTGCAGCCCCTTGAGAGCTGCAATTCCAAGGAGCTGTGCACGAGGAGGGTCTGACACTGTCCCACACTCATCCCTGCAGTTTTCCTGTCCTCCACAGGTCTGACAATTCGTGTCTGGTGAGATCTGCAGGTACTGGATAAATCCTGTCCTCTTTTAGCACCACTAAACACAGATATTGGATCAATCCTGTCTGCTGATCTGCCTTTCCTCCCTTTATTTCACCACCTGACAGCCCTTCTCCCAGTTCTTTACCAGATTTCTCTGCTCCTGGTGATGCTGGAATTAGAACTGGGCTGAAATTCCAGTTTTGGAGGTTTTGGCACCTCAGCTCTGCCTTACACAAAGAGAACAGCCAAGACTCAGCACTTTGTGTCAGGGCCCTGCAAAATGAATTTGGGCTTAAACTGAGCATCCAGTGGATCCACTGGAGGATCCACCAGGACCTGCCTCTGCTCTAAACTGCTCCAGGTTGTTGTCTTGATTTTTTAAGATTTTCTAAACTTTTTGATATTTACATTCTTGTAGTAAACTTTCTCACACACTTTCTGTAAATAACTTATTGTTTTGCATTTTTTTTGGAAGAGGAGGAATTTGATAGGCTGTTGTTTTGTCCAGTGTCACTGGAGAGGTGGCACTTTCACCCTCCCACTGTCACTGGAAGAGGAGAAATTTGATAGACTGTTGTTTTGTCCAGCGTCACTGGAGAGGTGGCACTTTCACCCTCCAACCCACTGTCACCTTTGAAAATCTATAAATGTTAGAGTCAGAAAATAAACTTCCCCTTTTTCCCTTGAAAACAGCAGCATGTTCACATCGTGTTTTTTCGAGTCCTGTAGTGACACCAGGTCACCCCCTGCTCATCTGATGCACACTGAGCATCAAGCAAACCCTCCTGCAGCATCTGTTCCTCCCCAAACCCAGCTCAGGGCTTTGCTGGAGCTCTCCTGGCTGCAGCAGGATCCATTCCCTGTCCCTGGAGAATCCTTCCCGAGGGTTTCATGCACAAGTGGCTGAGCCCAGCTGGGGCTGGGGTAACTCTGAGACCTCAGGAAGGGTTTCCAGCCCGGCAGGGAACTTCCCTGCATCGGGAGGGAGCAGAGGGGCTGTGTTGTTGTACCACCAGCGCTGGGGGGATGTTGTTTTGGTTTTGGAAGCGATGGCTAAAGCAGATGTTGGGGGTGAGCTGGCCCTGCAGCAGGCAGGAGTTATCCTGCAGGATGAAAAGCGACCTCCAGCCAGCACTGGTGCTTTAATCCCGAGCTTTGTGTGCTGCTATCGGCTCCCGATCAGTTTTAAACCCCGCTCAGCCCTTCCCTTTCCCTGCAAAGCTCGGCTTAACAGCATCCCGTTCCTCCCTCCCGAGGAGCTCCATCACCCTCCGACCCCAAAAACACCCAGGAGAAACTTCCAGCAACTCCTAGGACCCCCTAAATCCACACTAAAACACCCCAGCACCTTGTCTCGTATTTTAGTACCGAACTTGACAAGTTCACATCACAACTTTTTAAGTCGTCATCTCAAGCAAGAGTAAATCTTTAGGTGCTCATCCTGGAAATACCTAAACCTGGAGAGCCAAGGTCTGTCCCTTAGCTGGTGATTTCAACACGTATTTCATGTTTTCAATTCTCCCTGGATATCCAAAGTCTGTCCTTTACCTTGTGATTTCAGCACATATTTCATGTTTTATTTCTCCCTGGACATGCAAAGTCTGTCCCTTAGCTGGTGATTTCATTTCACATATTTCATGTTTTAAATTCTGCCTGGAGAGCCAAATCTGTCCCTTACCTGTTGATTTCATCACATATTCCCTGCTTTAAATTCTCCCTGGATATCCCCAGCTAAGTCTGTCCCTTAGCTGGTGATTTCATTTCACAAATGTCATGTTTTAAATTCTACCTGGATATCCAAAGTCTGTCCTTTACCTCATGATTTCAGCGCATATTCCCAGTTTTAATTCTCCCTGCACATCCAAAGTCTGTCCCTTACCTGTTGATTTCAGCACACATTTCATGCTTTAAATTCTATTTATCTACACAGGGATTTTGGAAGGGTTTATATCCCATTAAAACTGGCAGGATCTGACTGTTGCAGCTTTTCCACCCGAATTTAACCAGAGCAGTTCCAACCACGTGGGTTCATCTCAGGGGAGGTGGCAAAGAAAAGTGAGCTCAGATAAAAGCTCTGACCATGATCTTCCTCCAGCCCAGGATGTCCCAGCCTGCCAAAAGGCCTTGAAACTCACACTGTGAAAACCCTAAAAATTTTAGGGATGCTAAAAATGCTGAAAATTTTAGATTTTCTGTGTTAAAAAGCACAGACCCTCAAGAGAACACTTCATTTAACCTGAGGCCCTGGAAAAGGCTTCCAAAATTGAATGATGGAAGTGAGATTATGGGTGTGGAGTTTGAATAGAAGTGTGTGATATCACAGAGTAGAAAACTTAGAATATAGTAATATATAATAACATAATATATGGTAATATATAAAAATATTAATATTAATATATTATAGTAGTATATAAAATAATAATATTTAGAAATATATAGTATATATAGTAATATATATAAAACAAGATAAAAGTTTTAAGGCAGAAATTAGTCCTTCTTTTTTACCTTTTTCTTCACCTTCTTCTTCATAAGTTTGAGTTTTGTAATTAAACAGAAAAGTCCACATTGTGGGACACAAGTAATTAGTTACTGGACTAAAAGTAAAATTAATTTAAGTTTCATTTCTTTACTAGATAGTTTTTCCTTAAAAGACCTTATAGAAATAAATATGTAACCATTTTGCAACTTGTTAGTAAAATGTTGTAGAACTCACAACTTGTAAGAATGTAATATAGATAAAAACCAATAAATATAAATATAGATAAAATATATAAATGAATAGATATAGATAAATATTATAATATTGATAAATAGATATAGAGAAATATTACAATATAGATGTAGAGAAAATATTTACACTTAGATATAGATATAGATTGTATTGATATAGATATAGAAGATATATAGATATAGATATAGATCTAGATATAGATATAGACATAGATATAGATATATAGACATAGATTAAAAACCAATAATTTTGTGTTTAGATCTAAATCCAAACACAAAATACCATCTCAAAAATTTTCAATCTCAATCTAACCTGAACAGAAAAAAAGATAAAAACACAATAAAGTTGTTTATTATTATTATTATTATTATTATTATTATTATTATTATTATTTATTTCTTCAGTGGTTAATTATTGATCCGATTATGGATTCTCAGAGAACTCAGCTAAAGTTTTCCTACATTTTTTTAGGTGAAGAAGCTCAAGTTGAGAAAGATCTTTGCTCCAGGGGGAGCAAAATTATCAAACCCTCTGGGAAGTGTATTGCTGTAGGGGTACTGGGGGCAGGTAAAGGTGATACAGAGACTTTATCATTAAAAGATAGAAAAATAAAATTATTATTAGAAATCTGTAGTTCTTATAGAAACAGTGGTGGACTTAAGGCTTGATTGGCTTTTAGGAATCTTCTCTCACACTACTGGTGAGTTATGAATAGCACACTATGGAGAATCATATTCCAGAAAGAGCGAAATAATCGTCTGATTTTTTCTCTCTGAGTTTCTTACAGTTTCTCGCTGCTCCCCGGGATTTTCCCGGCAGAACCATGTCCAGGGAATTTGTGAACCCTGCAGAAGTGGCAGCGCTCGGAGCGGGTCCCGCGGGTTCCTGCAGCATCCCGGCGCTCCCAAAGAGGGCACTGATGCTCTGCACAGCGCAGGGGACAGCCAAAAATCCTTGGCCAGGCATAAATCTCCGCCGAGAAATCTGTCTTAGCACGTCCACCTCAGGAAAAGGGGAATTATTACACTTAATTAAAGTGTATTGACACCACATGTGGCCCCACCTCTCGCTTTTGGCTTTATTAATGACAGCGAAGCTGCGGGCTGGGCCGGGGGGGCGAGCAGGGCTCTCCAAAACACAGCCCTGCTTTCAACCAGCCTCATTTCTGCCTCTGAGTTCTTTCTGCTGGTCCATATTTCGGCCCCCTGGCCGGGCTGGCCGAGGGGGTCTCAGCAGCTCTGCGTGTTAATGCTCCTGGAGCCATTCTTCACATTTATTCACAGAAATAATTCAGGAATCTGTTCATTTTGGGGTGCTGGGAGTTGTTGTTTTGGTTTTGCAGGAGAGCTGTTTTGATAGAAGTTGTACACAGAATAATTCCAGCTCCAGCTGGGACTTTGGTCTGTAATTCACAAGAAATCTCAGTTAGAATAGAGAGAATTTGCTAAATCTTGAGTTTTGTGCCCAGATTTATGCCTCCCACTGAGGATCCCCAATTTGCAGTGCAATCCTTCAGGTCCAACATGAGGAACAAGATCAGGGCATCCTGGGCCACACAGAATTTAATCTTTTTATTTAGGATTTTAAACCCTCAGCATCCTGGGCCACACTGAATTTAGCATTTTGATTTAGAATTTCAAACCCGTAACATCCTGGGGCACACAGAATTTAACAATTATGATTTAGGATTTTAGACCCTTAGCATCCTGGGGCACAGTGAATTTAACTTTTTTTTTGTTTAGGATTTTAAACCCCCAGCATCCTGGGCACACAGAATTTAATATTTTCATTTAGGATTTTAAACCCTCATCATCCTGGGCCACACAGAATTTAACAATTTTTATTTGATGCCAGCACTGATTCATTTGGCTGCTCATTATTTGTTTAGTGAGCACCAACAAGGCAGAAAAAAACACAATTTTTCTTCTCCAAAGAGAAAATTGGGGCACCCCAGGAGTTCTCAGGGTAACCCAGTGAATCTCTAAGTGGTTCTGACAGGGGTTAAAATCCTCAGGAAACCGAGTGGCACCGGTGATGTCACAGCTGCCCCGGGGGTGAGGTCCTGGCAGGGAGATTAGGGGATGTCCAAACACACAGGAGGAGGATCAGCCCCTTTGGAAGAGCCTCCTGCTCACTGGCACTTTTATTTTTGAATCCTTGGAAGAGCTGGAGGGAATTGTGTGGCTGGAATGCATAACTAGGGAGTCTGAGCAGCAAAGCCAAGGGAATTCTGCCTTTTTGCACCAGGTAAAAACCTGCCCTGGTGGAATTCCACACATTTCCCCAGTTACAGAGCACCGTAGTGATATTCAGTGGTATGACATCAATATCAGGTTTGATATTCAGTGGATATTCACTCTCCACTGAATATCAAATATGGGAATTTTTCCCATCCAATAAGGAAAATCCAGCAAAAAAGGAAGGATTTAATGAAAATCACCTTTAGAAGAGGTGGGGTGTGTGCAGGTCTGAGCCACCCAGGGCTCAGGGTGGGACTGGAGTTAAGGGATCACTGTGGGGCTGGTGCTCTGCAGGGGCAGAAGGGGGATCAATCTTTAGGAATTAAAATCCAACCAGGACTCTCCAAACCCACACAGGGCACCTTGAGGCCACAGTCCCAGAATGGGAAGTGACCCCACAGTGCTGAGAGCCAACCCCATCACGAGGAGGGAGGAAAAATCTTGGAACCCTGGTTACTGCTGAGAATTGGAGACTTTGTGTGCTGCCGGGCACTGACCCCCCAGAGAACACTGCACTGATCTGGGGCCCTGGAGAGGGCTTCCAAAATGGAATGATAGAACCAAGATTATAAGTGTGGAGTTTAAATAAAAGTGTATAATATCACATAGCAGAAAACTTAGAGTTTAAGGGTTTAGAATACAGTAATATAAATAAAGCAAGGTGGAGGTTTTGGGGCAGAGGCTGCTCCTTCTTCTTCATCTTCTTCTCCATGGGTTTGGGTGGTTTTGTGTAGTTAGATTTAAAAAATCCACATTGCAGGGCACGGGTGGTTGGTTGTTGGGATAAAAGTGAAAATAATTTAGGTGTCATTTCTTAATTGGACAGTTTATCCTTAAAAGGCCTTGTAGAGAGAGAGATGGGGCTCCATTTTTAGTTTGTTAGAGTGAAGTGCTGCAGAACTCAGGGTTTGTGAGACTGTGGCAGAGATAAGAACTGATAAACATCTGAGTCCAACAAGAAATACCCTCTAGCACATTTAATCCCAACTTTGGCAGAGAAAAGAAGCAAAAGATACAGCATAAATGCAAAAATTTCCCCCATTAGCTCAGGAAAAATCATTTTTTGGGAGATCAGCAATCTGGAATTCTCAGCAGTGCAGGGGAAGGCAGGCACATCCATGCAGACAAATCCGGAGGAAAACAGGAGCAGAGGAAAAAGGGAGCTGAGCCCCCTCTGTGTGTCCCTGTAAACACCACACACCCAGGATTGTACAAATTGAATTCCCTGGATAACGATTCCCCAAGGAAACACTAAGAAATCCCGAAGAAAACAGCAACTCTGCCATCTTTTCTTTCTTCATATTGTGAAGAAAATGGAAGAGATGACCAAGAGGCTGAGCCTGTCTTAGAGGGCTGTTTGAGAATTCCCATGGCACAAACAAGTGCTGAGGACTCCAACCACTTGAAAACCCCTGAAACTGCAAAGCTGTCCTTAGTGGTTTGGGGAGAGCAGAGCCTTTCAGCATCTATTAATACCCTGCAGGATTTGTTTGCTAAAATATCACCCTGGGCAGGCTATTTTTGACACTCAGCTTGGAGCAGAGCAGCAGACAGGCACTGCAGATGGTTATCTGTGGTTAAAAGTCCAGAAAATGTTGTAAAAGTGTGTAAATCCGAGGAATCTGGCCAAATTCCAGCTTCGCTAATCCCTTCTCCCAATATTCCTGCTGCTGTTGTAATTGGAAAACCATCCTGCCATATTTTACCCCAGGTTTGGCTGCTCTTCCCTTGGAATAATTTGGAAGTTGTTCTGTGAGGAGCTCTGGGATGAAAAGGGCTGCAGAAATATATGATCATTGTCATTAATTCTGGCACCACTCAAGACCACCAGTATTTAAAATCAATTAACAGGCCTTTTCCTATTATCATTGGCATCTCCTTCTCAGCCAGCCAGGACAAGTTAAACTCTCATAAAAGTTAAAAACAATCTATTTTTGGAGGTAATACAGCAAGAGCAAAGGAGAGCTGGGGAGTTCTTATTGTGCTTTTACTGACAGGAGTTTTCTGGGAATAAGTTCACACACAGAAGATTTGGATGGGGGAAAGGGTGATCTGACATCCAGCAAAGTGATTTAGCCCTGCACACTTCACACCCTCAGCTCATCGTGTTTTTCCCTTCAGGTTATCATGAAAATACATCAAAACAAAGTCTGTTCTGAGCTTAAAATACTCCGAGGCAGAGCCCCACTCCTCTCTGGGTTTGGCTGGTGAAGCCAAGGTTGGGTTTCTGTAGCTGTTCCCGGGTCTCTGTCAGCAGAAGAATTTTATTCTTTTCCATGGCTCTGTGCTCAGCTTTGTCAGCAGCCAGGACAGGACAGGATTAATGTTTGGGGCAGCAGCTTCCTGAAGGGATGGAGCATCCCCAGCTCTGAGAACTCTGGAATTTGCATCAGCCCCGAATGCAGCTGCCTGTTCCATGGGAAGTTCCAGCAGAACTCTCTGTGTTGCATGGGAGAAGCCTCCAAGTCACCTGGAAACCTCCCCTGATTCACAGATAAAACAAACAAACAAAAAAAAAGAGCTTTATCCGTGCTCTGACACTCAGCATTTCTGAAATAAGCTTAGATAACCCAAGTGAATCCATCTCCTGACACAAAATGATAATTAATTCAAGGAGTACCACCAATAACAGCTCACAGCACAGCTTGGGGAGCTCTTTTCTTATCTCCAAGCCCACAATCAGCACCTGGCTGGGGCAGGATCTGTGCATTTCCTATTGCAAGGCAATGAGGAGCATCTGGAAGCAGCTGGAAATAATTCAGGAGCACAGTGCAGTGAGAAGGAGTTTAAAAACCACACGGTCTCAACGATATTTTCACAGTGCTCCAAGCAATTTACTTCCACCAGTTAAATGGTTTCAAGGCTCTCCAGCTCCAAATTACAGCCACAGAACAAATGCCAGCAGTGGGAAAAGTCAGAGCATCAGACCAGGGGAACAAGAGCCAAAGGCCTCGAGGAAAGGGCAGAAGATTTGGGAATGGCATCCTGCTGGATTTGAGGGGGATCAGCCCAAATCCTCCCTGCTCTGTCAGTGTCTCCCTCAGATGTGTCTCATTATGGAAAATAATTTGCATTTTCTGCCAGTATGGCAAAGCCCTTGGGAGCCACTCAGCCCAGGGAGCCCCAGCTTTCCTCTCCACCTCGCTGGGGTGCAGAGCAGGAACCCATTTGTGCAATAAATCACAATTCCATGCAGATTATCCAAGCAAAGCTGGGACTGGGAGGAGTCTGTGTAATTTGGGACCCAGGTAAAGCTGTTCTTACCACAAAAACACCTCCAAAACCAGATCCCAAACAGAGCAGAAGGGACTGTGCTGATGCACTCCAGGGAACAAAAGTCCCAGTTTCATTTGTGCTTTGTGTTTCTCTTCAAGGAGCAATCCCTCAAGACACATTTGGTTTGTATTCACCACCCAAAAGGTTATTTAAGGTGGGTGATCTCCTAGAATGAGATTTTCCCCATCCTTTGGCTCAAAATGAAGGAGAAGTGAGGAATTTGGCTGAGAGAAGGTTACCTAAAATTCAAGTTGGTGTTCTGGAGTGATTTTGGGCTCAATGTACTTGGAATCATGATGGGAGCACGGAAGGAAAAGTCAGAGAAGTTAAATAAGGAAAAGGCAAAAAGCAAACCAAGGATTTTGGCCAGCAGGGGTTATCAGCCCCGGAAATCTGAACTTGCAGATTTTTCATGGGTCTGGGCACATCTCAACTTGAGCCACATGAAAATTAAAGAAATAAAAAAGTTGTAAATATAAAACTTGGTTTATGTTTTAAAGTTAAAAATCCCCATCTAAAATTTTGGGTAAAAGTCCCCCAGAAGTTCAGGAATTGTTGGAAGGGTTGGAGAAGATGGGGAAAACTTGGAGACAGGAGGGACAGGGAGAGCCCCACAAGTGCAGAACCTCCAGAGAGACTGGACCGGGTCAGAAACCCAACAATGGAAAAGGCAAAAAATTCCCCAGGAGGGACACGAGAACAGGAGGTGGAAAGAAAATAAATGTTAGGTGATTGGTGTGTAAGTGCAGTGAAAAGGAGTTTATTGTATTGCAATACATTATAAGTGTATAAGTAATGCTTATAATTATTGTAATTAAGAAATAGGTTCTAATTGTGATGGCGTGCATTATGACGTCTGTATTGTCTCACCTTTTACATGAGACTGAAAATGGAATAAAAGTTTTTAAAACACCTCTCAGTTACACCATCTCTGGGTCAGAAAAGAGACCAATCCAACATAAATGAACATTTTATCTCAAGAGGAGAAGGAAAATCTGGAGAGGCTGGGACAGCAGATGGAGCTTTGGGGAATGAAGTGATTTTGGTATAAAAATGTACCTCACGTTAGGACTGCAAAAATTACCAAGTGAGAAAATGAGCAAAAGGCCAGCTCGGAGTGAAAAGAGAGCCTGGCTTCTCTGAATAAATGTTTTTCAAAATGAATGAGTGAGGCCTTGCAAAGCTGGGGAGAGGGAGGAAAATGAAGAAGTGTTTAAAGTAAATTTATCTATGAATGAATCAAGAGAGAAAATCTGAACCGAGCACTAGCAGTCTTCATTTAATCATCTCTAAAGGTCAAACACTTTCTGTCTGAGTGATTTATCAATGTCCCAAAGTAAGAATCCAGATTTTCTCTCCTCAAAAAGGAGATGAGTTTCTCTCATCATTAAAAACAAAGAGCTGGAAAATGGAAATTTTAATCAGGGTACAATTAAAGGAGAATCATGAAACCTCCCTGATTTTCTAATCTGGAATTGGGGAACATCACAAACATCCTGCCAAACCAAATATTTTGTTGTCCCTTCTTGTTGAGAGGTTTTGTTTTTTTTTTTAACTAATAACATTTTGGCAGGGCATAATAGAGATTTAGAAATCTCTAAAATCCACAAAGGATGCACTCATTGGGATATTGAATGTCCTGAAAGCTGAGTTAGGGGATGTAGAGAGTTATAAAAGTTGAGAAATGAAAGGGGGACTCAATCAAAAGATTTGAAACTCGGGAAAGAAAAAAGTTCCCAGCAGAAAATGTCAGGGATTGAATTTCTGTGATTTGCCAAACAGGAATTGATTATATCACAATAAAGTCAAGCTCTAAAATTCAGTGTGAGGTGGATGAAGGTTGTTGAAATCAGTGGCAGATTTCTGATTTATCCTTTTAACCAGAGCAGAGATATTAAAGCCAGCACAGGTGAGGCCACGTGTGCTGCCATCACACACAAAGGTAAAGAAATATCCTTTAAAAGCTTTTCAGTCCACTGGAGAATGGCGTAAACCTAATAAATTAAAGCCAAAATGAAGATAAAAATGGGAAAAATGACTTTTGAATGGGTTTTCCCCCTCTGATCTCATTTAAGCCCCATCTCAGCCCATGGGTGCTGCTAAACCCAACTCATTGCCCTCGTTACGTCCCCAGGGTGTGAAATTTAATGTTCTTCACAGCCAGGGGAGGAGATTCCCTCTCCCAGCACAATTCCCCGGCTGGGAGTGCCCTGGGACACGAAATAAATCCAGCTGCACGTCCCAAGAAATGGGAACCCACAGGAAAAGCAGGGCCAGGGCTGCCCTCAGTGCCTCGGGGCTGGCAGCAACCACCACCCCCACCAGGTATTTGGGTATTTTGGACAGCAAAAAAGAGCCACAGGCATGGCTTAAAAACAAAAAAGGTTGACAGAATATATTAGGCTGAGGTTAAATTTCATTGAATCATTGCTTGATTATAGAGTGTTCCATCTCCAACCAGGCAGATTCCCTTTAAAAACCACTTTTTAGTGTTTTCAAGGAGCTGCAATTATTTCTGCAGGGTTTGGAAACGAGTCTTCCATGGGATTTTGGGATTTTCCAAGGCTGTCTCAGACAGGTCTGGTTTAAAATAAAACCTAGGCAGAGTCTGAGCCCAAGGTCCCTTGGGCTTTGGGACCAGGACACAAGTTTGGGTGGCTTTTCTGGGAATTTGGCTCATTCCCAAAAGCAAAGAAAACAAAGAGGAGAAATTGGAAGTTGGGACTGACTTTAGCAAACAACAGCAAGAGGGGGAAGTGCCTTCAGAGCTGGAGCTGCCAGATGGACCAAAAAAATCCCAAAAAACCAAAATATAAATAGGAAAAAAACAAAATAAACCATGTCTGGGGCTGATAAATAATGATATACCAAAACAATAAACCAAAAATAATAAACCACGTCAGCCCCATGTCTGGGGCTGATTTTAGCACCAAGAGTCTGCAGGTGAATGATGTCAAGATCAAAGTCTTCCACCTCATCATGGTCTGACAACAGCAACCACCAACCAAACAAAAAAAAAAAAAACCCAAAAAAAAAAACCCCCCACCCAAAAAAAAAAAAAAAAAAAACCAAACAAAAAAAAAAAAAAAAAAAAACCAAAAAAAAACCCAAACAAATAAAAACCCCACAAAACAAAGCAAAACAAAGCGAAACAAAAAACCAAACCAAACAAAAAAAGTAAAGCCCCAAACCACGCAAAAACCCAATCCCAAAAAGACCCCCCCAGATCCAGGATGCTCCTCCAAGGCTGAATTTTACTTTGTGTGACAGAAATTGCCCTGATCAGAGGAAAGGGCAAATCCCAAGGAAATCCTTGGAGTCCAGATCCACACTGCATGGACAGCAGTGAGCAATTAAATTCTTCAGTAATTAGACAATTAAGAAATTCCAGCAGTGGAGCTATTAATTGTCCATCAGTGGCACACTCAATTGAAAATCCCCCTAAATTGCTGCATTTTGTGCAATGTCAGAAAACAACACTTGGATTAAGCGTGCAGAGGGAGTTTAGTCCAGTTTTAGGACTGGTTTTAACTGGGTTTACCTGTAAAACAAACAGCAGAAGTTAAAAATCACTGACAATTCCCAGGCTTTATTCCCTTTTCTGTTGGAATCCTGGAGCTTCCACCAGGGCAGATCAGAAATGCAAAAAGTAACAGGGTAATTCTGCAAGTCCAGTCATTTATTTAAGCTGAAAGAAAGTCAGTTAAAAAAATTAATAAATTATTCATTTTTCAAAAGATTGTGTTACACATCTCCAAGGCTTGCTTGAAATTTATCTGAATCTTCAGGGAAAAATTGAGTCCTGATCCAAATCTCCTGGGCTTTGAACAAAGTTACACGAAATTGGAGCTGTTAAGGTGGCAAAATTTGGCTCAAAAAAAAAAAAATGTTGGAAAATCAAAACCTTTCCTGTTGCTGCTTGGTAGCAGAGATTGAGGGGCAGAGATCAAACTGGAATGCTGAGGTCTGAGGGAAGAGATGTGGAGGGAATAAATAACCCAGAAAGGCAAATTCTTGCTTTTTCTGCTCTTTCTTTCTGCCGTATCTGCATTTTCTCTTTTCATCTCACCTATCTCAGCTTCCACCCAGGAAGGTGATTAAACCTGGGCTTAATTTTTGGCAAGTTGGAAATTTTATCAGCTTAATTTTTTGAAAGCTGGAAAATTTATCAGCTTATTTTTGGAAAGCTGGAAATTTTATCAGCCTAATTTTTGGCAAGTTGGAAATTTTATCAGCTTAATTTTTGGAAAGCTGGAAAATTTATCAGCTTAATTTTTGGCATGATGGAAATTTTATCATCACTAAAGCCCCACACAGCTGTTCAGAGTAAACTTGAGTTTAATTAGCTTTGGAGACTGCCCCAGAAAAAAGCAATAATGGCAATTTTTTACTGATTTTGTTCTGCTCCTGCCTCCCTGTGCATCCATCCTGGGAATTCCAGGAAAGAGCCCCCACCCTGTCCTCAACCAAGTTCATCCCCCACGGGGTTAAAATGATTTGTGCACAAACCCAACCACGAGGTGGGGTCTGCCAGGGATCACAGAGCAGCCAGAATCTTCACTCCTCTATTTTTGGGTGTTTCTCTAAAAAAGTGTTTCAATCCTGAGCAAAAAAGCTGCTCCACCAACCCAAGGTGCGCTAACGAGGTGAAAAACTTTGTGAACCCTTCTTTATAATTACAGGATTTGAGCTGTGGCATCAGAAAATTCAGGTCTATTTTGTAAAAAGAACCAGATCATTCTATTTAGGGAAAATTCCCCCCCCTACACTTTTCCCCCCTCCCAGGGTAGACATGAAAACACCTTTGAAAAATTATTTTTTCCCCCCTAATTCTGGTTTCTTTCCTGGGTGTAAGAGCGTTGGAGCGAATGTAATTACATCTTGCACTGGACAAGCCAAATATTTGATCTCATTAAAATGTTTTCTCTCCAGCTGGTGGGAAATGTGGCTTTTGCAGCAGATGCAGAACATTTTTAAGAGCTGGGCAAGGCCAATATTTATTTATGTGTTTATGGATATGTGGGAGTGCGTGCACGGATGGGAATGGGAACGTGGGACACGGGGAATGGATTCCCCTTTGCAGAGGGTGGGGGGAGAGGGGATTTTGGGGAGAAATCCTACCCTGGTAGGGTGAGGAGGGGCTGGGATGTGATTCCCAGAGAAGCTGTGGCTGCTCCATCCCTGAAAGTGTCCAGGACACCCTGGGATGATGGAAAGGGGTGGGATGAGGTGATCCCTAAAGTTCCTTCCTGTTGAAGTCCTAAATTCTGTGAGTTTTAAACTTTCTGTACTGACAGACTCTGACCCCCAAGAGAGGATTACATCTGACCTAAAGCCATGGAGAAGACTTCCGAAATTAATTGATAACACTAAGATTACAAGTGTGTAATTTGATTTAAAATGTGTAATGTCACGTAGTAGAAAATTTTAAAGTTTTAGAATACAGCAGTATATATAAAGGAAGATAATGGTTTTAGAGCAGAAACCAGTCCTTCTTCTTTATCTTCTTCTTCACCTTCTTCACCTTCTTCTTCACCTTCTACACCTTCTTCTACATCTTCTTCACTTTCTTCTACACCTTCTTCACCTTCTTCTTCACCTTCTTCTCACCTTCTTCTTCACCTTCTTCTTCAAGTTCTTCACCATCTTCTTCACCTTCTTCTACGCCTTCTTCACCTTCTACACCTTCTTCTTCACCTTCTGCTTCACCTTCTTCTTCACCTTCTTCTTCAAGTTCTTCACCATCTTCTTCACCTTCTTCTACACCTTCTTCACCTTCTACACCTTCTTCTTCACCTTCTGCTTCACCTTCTTCTTCACCTTCTCCACCTTCTTCTTCATGAATTTAAGCAGTATTTTGTAATTAGTTAAAAAAAGTCCCCATTGAGGACTTGGAGTAATTAGCTGTTAGGTTAAAAGTAAAAATAATTTAAGTATCATTTCTTAATTAGATAATTTAACCTTAAACAAAACTTACAGAGAAAAATAGATAGCCATTTTAGAACTTATTAGTAAAGTACTACAGAACTCAACTACTTGTGAGACTGTAACATAAATATAAGGAAAGTAACATCTAAATCTAAACAGAAAATACTGCCTCAAACACTGTCTATCCCAACCTGAAGAGAAAAAAATATCCAAGAACCAGCATTTAGTGGTGCCCCATGTGAGGAACACTATTCCATGAAATGCTGATGATGGAAGAGGGAAAAAAGCTCCAAATTATGATCCCTTCCCTCTCCTCTGAAATAATTCAAGTTTTGTGAAATGAAGCCATAAATGTTCCTGATCCTTATGGCATTGGGAACAAAAGGGTCAATAAAAAATGGAAATAACGGCCCCCTGTGGTGCTGGGAGAGGTTCCTCCACCCCTGTGAATCCCTGATAATCTGAATTCTTGTGTTTCACACCTGGAAAGGGTTTGGACCCTTGGGCTGGACACTCAGAATGATAAAATCCCAGGATGGTTTGGCCTGGAAGGGACCCTAAAGCCCATCCCTGCCCTGGCAGGGAACATTCCGTAGCCCACGTTCCTCAGTCAGGTTCAAAAACAGGGAAAAAGAGGAATCAGAGGGAAAAAAATCCAAGGATGCAAGTTTCCTGCTGTCCTTGCCCACATCTCAAGGGAGCTCCTGGCACATCCTTTATGGACTGGGCAGAAACTGGGGGGAAAACACCTCTTGTGGCTGGGTGTTAATGAGGGGCAGTGGAAAAAATAAATATTGAAATACTGAAATATTTAATTGATGTTTCAAGCTCCAGCTTCGGACTTGGAATCCATTTCACAGCCTCCTCTGGAGGTTTTGTGAATGTTGTCACCTAAAATTTGCATTGATAAATGATCTACATTAAAGAAAAAATAAAAAGCAGGTGAAGAAATAGATATCAGCGACTTCATGTGACCCAGTGTCAGAGAATTGTGTTTATATGGAATCATAATTCCACAGGAGCACAGACAGCACCAAGTGGGGGCACCTTAGTCCCTGGCTAAGGGATTCAGGAACCACCCAGGAAAAGTTAAAAAGGAAATAAAAAAGAAAAGTTTTATTTCTGGAAGGTACTTGCATAGTTTTGGAGGGTTTTAAAATTTTAGCAGCAGCAGCACACAATTCTTGACATCAGCACAATCAGAAGGGTGTAATCAAGGTAATCAAAAGCTTAAATGATCTCATTTAAACACCATCCTGATTCACAGAGCTCATCAGGGGAAATTCAAGTCAGGGATTGAGCTCCATTTCCCAAATGGAACCAGACAGAACCTATGGAAAACTACCAGCAAGTGCAAGGGAGAAATGGTCATAATTCTGCTCTGGAATCCGGATTAAGCCAGGATTTCTCTGGGTTCACACACTGCTTCCTTCAAGCCACATCAAGGAATCCTCCATCCAAAACTAACATCCCACATTTTTAAATTTAATTGTATGATTTTATCCCCACTTTTGCAGCTGGTGATCCAACAGCAGCTCCAGAGGTGAACAGATAATTAAATTTTCACTTTTCAGCCCTGATGCTTTGTTTGTTTATGAAGCCTGATTAAGAAATGAGTGGCCCAGGATTTGGTATCACTCCAGCATCTCCTGATGTTTTTGGGAACCACCCACATCCAGCCCACCAGGAGCTTCCAGAGAAGAGATTCCAGAGAAATCCCATCCTTGGATGGAACAGCACCAATCAAAGAAAAGGTTGGGTTTGTTTGAATTAGGGAAGGGAAAGCAGAGAAAAATAAACTGCAAACCAAAGTATGTTCCTACTTCTGGTTCTTTCCCCTGGATTAAGGAAGAGATCCAAACTTTCTGCACATTAAGGACAAGAAACATCTCTCTGCTTCCCTCAGCCCTTCCAGCTCTATTTAGTCTCAATTCAAAAATCATTGAGAAAAGGAAAAATCAAGGATTTTTGCACTGATTCCCATGATTGAGCATCCCATCCGTGTTTAGCCTGAGGAGCACTGAGCTGTGTAAATACTTTTTTGGGCTTCAGTGGCAGAAAATAATAGGGTTCAGTAAATGGATGCAAGAGAAAAAGGTTGTAATTATTCAACCAAAATATGGAACTCAGCTTGCTTAAATAAATATCCTCTTGCCCAAAGCCAGCAGGGTTTTTTAATGCATTTCATCCCATTGCAGGGATAAAACGAGGATGTAAAGCCTGATAGCAGGAATTATATCTAAATAGAGCCAGGATTGAGGGGAATGAAATGATACAAACCCTAATTCTTTCAGGAAATTCTCTGGAATGAAGGACAGACCCCTCTGTGCAGGGAGAGGGTCCTGAGGGCAGGGCTGGGAGTGCTGGCAGTCAGGAAAAGGAGCAAAATCCAAGGAATCCTTGGAAAAGGCTGATCCCTGGGTGGGAACCAAATCAATCTTGTTGAGGAAAAATAAACCCCTGTGTTGGGTGTCCTTCAGAGATACTGCAATTAAAGTGGGATTTCCAAGAAGCTCTGGAATCACAACCAGGGGTTCCAGCAGTGACCAGGTGGAGCTGCAGAAAACCAGCTCTGTTCAAGGAGAGAGAAAGGGATGGAAGGAGATTCTCCAAATTTTGAATTTTGGAGTTGTTTCATTCTCAAAACACCTTCAAGCACCAGGGCAGTAGAAAATTTGGCTCAAAAACCGAATTCTAGAGCCAAAAATTTGGCACAAATTTTTAAGCCAAATGGCTCAAAACATGGCCAATGGCACCAAACACCGATGGAATTTCTTTGCCCCAGGAAATCGGGATTTCTGCTGTCAGCTTCAGGCAGCAGCACCAGGGCTGGGACAGGATCTTCTGTCAGGAAGATCCAACCTTTGTTAGGTGCCCTGCATTTTTCTCCATGAAAGCCAAGGAGATGCATTTTCATCCATGAAATTCAGGTGGGAATCATGGATACACAATGGGTTCTTTTCCCTCAAAAACTGAATTCCTCTCTGCAGCAGTTACACACCAAAACCACCTCAGGGCTGGGCAGCTTTCCCCACATGGAATCATGGAATGGCTTGGGTTGAAAGAGACCTTGGAGTTCAGTCCCATGCCCTTGCTCAAATCATAGAATCACAGAGTCATGAAATGGTTTAGGTGGGAAAGGACCTGAAATTCCATCCCATCCCATCCCTGCCACGGGCAGGGACACCTTCAATGGACCAGGGTGCTCCAAGCCCTGTCCAACCTGGCCTTGGACACTGCCACGGATGGGGGAAACATTCCCAGGTTTCCTGGCTTCTGGAGTTTGAGTTCTAGGGAAGGAAGGAGCTGTAACCATTGAGCTTCTCTGGGAGTTTGGGCTGAAGGGCTGAGCCAGCAGAGCTGCAACGTTCCCTGGAATCTTCACTGAATTCCCGATATTCTGTGCAAAAAATGAGGGACTGAGATGATGCCTCAGGTTTAGCTTTTCTAGAGACACACCAGGGATGGATCTCCACAGGGCATCTGCCTTTGCTGCCAACCCTCCTGTGTCCTTCCCTTCCAAAAAGAGAAAAAAAATGAGAATCCATCAGCAGCATTAAAAAAAAAAAAAAAGAAAAAAAAAAAAAAGAAAAAAGAAAAATATTGCAACTCTCCATTCCACGTTATTGCAGAAAAGTAATTAAAATCCAACTGCTGCCTCGATCCCCCAGGGAGCAAATTTTTACTGGAAACGAGAAGGAAAGGTGGTTGGACTGTGGAAACATTTACCAGCTGCAGGTATAATGCTGTGTCTGTTGTCAGAGGGAACATTTCATTGGTTTATTTCTGGAGGATTATTTAGAGGGCTGTGGTCTCTACGTCCAGGTCTGAAGAGAAAAAAAAAAAAGGAAAAAAATGCAGCCTCTGAGGTGTGCCTTCTTTCTGCAGAATAGTGATTTGTTACGTGTTTGTCTGAGTTAAATATAGCAGCCAGGCATTCAGTACAGGCCGGTATTTTATCCTGCTTGCTTTTGAAAAAGAGAAGGGGAAAAAAAAGAAAGAGCAAAAAAAGAAAAAAAGAAGGAAAAAGCAGGAGAAAAAGAAAGAAGGAAAAGGAAGAAAAGAAGGGGGGAAATAAAAAGAAAGGAAAGAAGGGAGAAAGAAAGAAGGGAAGAAAAAAAGAAGGAAAAAGCAGGAGAAAAAGAAAAAAGGAAAAGAAAGAAAAGAAGAGGGGAAATAAAAAGAAAGGAAAGAACGGGAAAAAAGAAGGGAAAAAAAGAGACAGAAAAAAAATGGAAAAAAGAAGGAAAGAAAAAAATAAGGAAAGAAAAAATGCAGGAAAGAAAGAAAAGAAGAAATTCTTGTTTGATTACAAGGAAAAGAAGAAAAGCCATTATTCTGAAGTTTGTTTCCATTTTCAGGTGCGCAGTGCTGGAAAATTCAATTTTCAGTGATATGATGGGGCAGTTTCAGCCTCATTTCAATGCTCTCTGTTGGCTGTTTTGTTTCCAGAGGGAATTCCTGGTCCATGGAGGTTCCCAGCTTGGGAGGGACTGGTGTCACCTCTGGGGTTCAGCCACATGGACATGGGAGATGTTGTGCCAGGGCACCTGATGGCTCCATGGATCTGCCTCCTTCTTCCCTATGAGGGTGGGGAGGGGCTGGGATGGAATTCCCAGAGCAGCTGTGGCTGCCCCTGGATCCCTGGAAGTGTCCAAGGCCAGGTTGGAGCACCCTGGGACAGTGGAAGGTGTCCCTGCCTGTGGGATGAGATGATCCTTATGGTGCCTTCCAACCCAAACCGTTCCATGCCGAGTTTGAAATTGAAATCAAGTATTTGACCATGAAAATATTCCAAAGTCAGGGGGATGAATCCCCTTGATGCCTCAGGTTTGAGCTTTTCTATGTTTCAGGTTCTGTGCTGCTTTAGTGTGTGGGTCTGGGTTCACATCAGGGGATGGTGCCCCAGCTCAGCCTTCTCAAGGCATCACCCTCACCCAGGAGATTGCCTTTGGAAGTTGTTTGATTTAAATAATTTAATTTCAATATTAAGCCTGAATTCAATAAAATCCCAGAATTGTTCTCACTCACGTTCTGAATTGGAGTTTTCCCATATTTCTGTCACACTTCCAAACTTTGACATTTCCTCTGCTGCCATGAGAAGCAGGAACAGATAATCCTGGAGTTATTTTTGCTGCTTTTAGCAGGGAGAGAAGGAAATAGGATCCCATCCCTTCCCACAGATCTGCACCCTCATAATCATCACGGAGCTGCTCATAATTTGTCTGCTCCCAACCACACAAATCCTCTGCCAGCTCCAGACACACAACATTGCATGTGCTGAAGGGTTGAAGCCTAGCTCTGATTTTGATGCTCAATTCTCCCAAAAAACCTGCTGGATCCCATTTTCCTTCCTCCAACACAACACAGAGGGAGTTTAGAGCCCCATCCGCATGAAAGCAATGGGGAAAAAAAATGGGAAATTTTATGCAAAAATAAGCTGGAGAGCAGGGGTTGAGCAGGGCAGAGCTGGAAGCCTCAGAGCTGCTGGATGTGCTGGGGATGGATGAGAGGAGCAGCCACACAAGGAGAAAATGAGTGGATAAATCCTGTTGGGATCAATCCTTCCCACTTGTTCCATTATTCCAAGGGTTTGTCCAGTCAATCCCCATCTCAGAGTGCTGGGATTCCAAGAACAAAGTGCCATAAACACCACTGGACTGCAGGGAGCATCACTTGGAGTTGGATTCCTGGCCGGATTATCCAGGAAAAGTGAGGAATGACCATGGAAATTAAATAGCACAGGAGCATCAGCTTCCTTTCAAATGGCAAATTTTCCTTTTGCAGGATATAAATGCATATCCAGAGTTTTTCCCCGATATTTCAGTGGACATTGTATTTTTCTTCTGAAATTTCCATTAATATTTACATTTAATTGCACATGCATGGACATATTTATATTTATATTTATATTTATATTTATATTTATATTTAATTTCCTATTTCTCTAAAGCTCAAAGCTCAGAAATCCCATATCCATAACGTGCACTCAGTTTCTGAATTAACTCTGATTTGTATTAATGCTCTTTAACAACCAGCTCCGTTCTGCACTCAGAAGCTCCAACTCCACTTGCAAACTTTGGAATGAGACTCTGAGATATTTGCAATATTGCAACAAATTATTTTTATTATTATTGCCACTTTGAATAATTAAAAAGCTCAGATATTTCTGCAGAAAAGGGAGTTAATTGATTTATATTTAATACTTAATCATTAATAATTAATTGAATACTGAAGTTTTAACACTGCAATGAAAACAAGTTTAGACTCAAAAGTTAGACTGAACAACAGCAGAAACAAGTTTTAAGGGGTTAAATATTTCATGTTAAACTATGGGGGTTGCTCGCTACAAGTTTTTTTGTAAGGAATTTACTAATTTCATTTTATTATGGAATTTTTGCGATGCAGCACTGCAAGGAGCTCACAGTCTCACAGCTGGGGAGATCCACGGGGCTTCCTTTGCCTTGGACATCTGTCAGTCAAATAAATTCCTGAGACAACCTGTGCATCAAGGCCAGGGGCAGAAATGAAAGCTGACAACTCCAACGTTGGGAAATATCCTTAAATATCCTTCCCCAAAAACACAGCTCCCACTGCCGGGGCTGCCTGAGCCTTCAGGGGGGTTGGGAGTCCCTGGAGTGTCTCACATTCAACTTTTATTTTAAGAGAGTTTAATTTCCCCAAGGGGGGTGTGCCAGGAGCATCCCAGCCCTCATTTCATGGTGGATGTGGCACCTCCTCAACCCGTCCTGCTCCCACCGGGATCTGCCTGAATGCTGACTGCGTTCTGTGAATATTTAAAAAGATATCATAAAAATTAATCTATATCTATCTACATAGAAAATAAATATATATACTATATTTATATATATGTGTGTGTGCATATCTATATATATACATATAATATCTAATATCTAATAAGAGGTAATATGCAATATGTAATGTATAATATATGTCAGATGTCATATAATATATATGATATATGGTATATGATATGTGATATATTATATATGTTAAATATCATATATTATATATAGTCTATTATATATAATAGATTATCTATTATCTATTATATCTAATATATAATATATTATATTATATATATTATATATTGTATGTTTATGTTATATGTTATATATGTGAATATATATTTCTACTATATAAAAATAAGTTGTATATATAATATATTATACTATATATTATAAATACATTGAATATATTATACTATATATAATAAATATAGATTTTATGTATATTATATATAATAAATATATATTATATATTATAAATATATGTATTATATCTTTATATCCATATATTATATATATATTTATATATAATATATATATTTACAGATGTTCTTCCATTCCTTCTCCCCAAGTTTTCCATCGATGAGGCAGGACTTTTAAGAAATAATGTCCCTGGGATTCAGGAGCCTTGCTTTGCCAGCCTGGCTCGGGTTCCTGTGACAACAGGGCCATGGTTTGGTGGGACTCGGCAGTGTTTGGTTTATGGCTGCACTCAGTGACCTTTAAAGGTCTTTTCCAGCCCAAATTAGGTCTGATCCCGTGGATTGTGCAGGTTTCTGCCTGTGCCAGAGCCTCGTGGAACCCGATCGCCCACCAGGCATTGGGGCCGCTTCCTTCTGGAGACACAAACAGTTTAATTTGCTAAGCTCATAATGAGGGGTCTCCTTTTACCCAGGAGAGTCCCCTAATTTCAAAGATAAACCCTGCAAGCCCAGGCTGCAGTGCTGGGCAATGTCAGAGCTCCTTGGATTTGGCAATCAGGGAATTCCAAAGGCTCCCTCCGGCTGGGGCTGTGCCCTGGAATGGTCGCAGGCTGGAGCTCTTCATCTGCTCAAGTCAGCACTGTCCCTGGTTCCAGATCTTCAGCAGTGACAGATGAGAGGAAGCAGCCTCAAGGTGAGCCAGGAGAGATTTGGATTGGAAATCAGGAAAAATTCCTTCATGGAAAGGGATGTCAAGCCTGGAAAAGGCTGCTTGGAGCGGTGTGGAGTCACCATCCCTGGAAGTGTTCAAAAAATGGGGGAATGTGGCACTTGGGGACAGTGATCAGCGGTGAACGTGGTGGTGGCAATGGGTTGGTGATTGGACTTGATCACCTTAGAGATCTTTTCCAGCCTGAGCCATCCTGGAATTCAGCGATTCACATTTCCCTGCCCATTTTCCTCCTGCATTGCAGAAGGAACTGCAAATCCTCTGTACAAATAACCATATTTTCATTCCCTGCTCTGACCCAAGACATATTTTCTTTTGCAGTATTTACAATATTTAAAACACTGGAATTTCCAGCTCTTCCACAATCTGTGAGGAGTTATACTGAAAATAATAATTCTACAAAAAAAAACCAATGAACCAGTCAGAAAAGTTTCACCCTTTCAAGAGACAAAGGACTCAGCACTGAGGAGAACATGGAATTCCTCACAGGTTTTTCCCCATCCCACCTGGGATCCACTCCAGGATGGAAGGGGATGGCGTTCCTGTAGATTAGCAGGAACTGCCATCAGAGGCATTTTAATGAAATATTAATGGCCCTGCTTTAATAGGAATTTCAGCACGACCTAAATGAAGTCATCAGTAGGGAGATATTGTCCCATTAAGCCCAGTAAAACCTTAAGCTCCTGTCTGGAGGAGAAGCTGTGGGCAGTTAAAGTGACCATCAATTTCAGCAGCTGATGTTCTTTACAAGTCTCTGAAGTGTGAAGTCCCAGCCTGGCTGATGTATTTCACTTTAATTTCCTTTTGGAAAACAGAGCTGTGGTTAGTGGAGAACCTCCTGCACACTCCCACACGGGCAAGGAGAGCCTGAGGAGAGCAGGCAAGGAGGAAATTATTTAACCCTTTCTAAAAGCTATACAATTTCTTTAGTTAAGTAAAGAAAAATAAGCAGAGATGGTTTCTCCTTTAGTTCCTGTGCAAAAATAAACAATAGTTGTGCATAGCTAATAACCAGGTTAGGGCCCCTTGCTAATATCTCCTCCAGCTCCTGAAAACTCTTTAAAAAAATTCTCTTTTTCCCCATTTCCCTGCACTTCAAGCAAGTTCTAAGTCAGCAGCTCATGCCCTCTGTAGGGGAAGAAGATAAGGATCATGTAATTCCATCTGATTTGCCATTTCCAAGCTGTTCCTCTGCCACCAGACCACACAGGTACACGGAGCTCCCTTATCTGATGGAGCTCACTGTGGGTTTTGGGTCAAACTCGAAGTTTTTGCATCAAACTTGAAGTTTTTGGGTCAAACTTGAGGTTTTCAGGTCAAACCTGAGATTTTTGGGTCAAACCCAAGGTTTTGAAGATGGTTCTGCTGCCAAAATTGGCTGAGAAGAGCCAAAACGATAAAACAGAGTCAATATAACACAACAAAAGATGTAAAAATGAGAATATCCAACTAAATCAGGTTTAAAAGAGGAAAACTGTTCCCTCCTTTAACGGTCCCATTGATATATTGGTGTATTTTATATAGCTAGATACTGATTATTGCAGACAGAATGAGAAACAACAAGAGGAATGAAAACATTTTGGGGATTTTCCCTTACGTTCCTGGAAATCTACAATTTAGGAATTAATTATCATAATCAGGAGCACCCTACTGTTAATATTTGCCAAAAAAAACCCAGCAAAAGCAAATTATTTATGATCCCCTAAGAGAGGGACCTGCAAAAATCAACAGAATTTGGGCCTGGATAAATGCATTTATCAATAATTGCAGTGCTCTAAATTACTATTTTTAATAAAAAGATAGCAAGCTGGCCTCTTACAAAGTGTTATAAAGTCACACACATCACTAAATCCCAGGAATAGATCTGTAAAAAACAGAATCAGAATAAATAGAATAAGCTGAATCAGTTTTCTTATTCCATCTGCAGGATCACGGTGCCTCTCCAGGAGTGTTTGATGCCTTGTGAAGGCTGAGCTGGAACAGAGGCTGGACAGCCTGAGGCATCATGTTGAGCCACTAATTAGCCCAATTTCCTGGGAAAACAGATAGGGATGAGCTGAGGGGACCCTCCAGGAGTGCCACAAGTGTCCCCCAGTGCTGGCAGCTCCGGAGGAATCCCCTGGAGAAGAACAGCTCTGTTTATTTTCCAGAGCAGGGTGGAGAGAGAAACTAAACCTGCATTTATTTTGCACATGGATATTGGATTTGCTGGCATGAAAGGAGGGCTCTCTGCTCTGCCAGACCAATCAAGAAGAACATTTCCATGGTCTGAACATCTCCCCGCCCTGGCTGAGAGCCGCTTTTGAAGGCCAGACCCAAAGGTGGCCGAGGCACACAAGGTCCCTTCTTGTCTCCTGGGCTCACCCAGGTATGGAACAACGTGGCTCAAGGAAATTGGGAGCAAACTCTGCTTTTAGTGCTGATGCCCCTCAGAAGGAAAGACCTGAGAGGCTCCTTCAGATGTAGCAAATGCAACGGGGTGTGGAGGTTGAAGTGGTTTGGGAACACAGCTTCAGGCTTTGGAGGGGGTGCTGGGAAGTGAGGAGCTTTGAGGCAAAGCTTAGCAAGTTTGGGATTTTTCAGGTATAAACCCAAAGAAAAGCTGAGAACTCGGCCTGCCTGGCTCCTTCAGCTGAGCCAGACCAAATCCAGCAGCTGGCATTTGGGGATGGCTCCATGTGCCAACCCTATGGAAAATCCCAACCCGCATCCCAGCGTGCAGCTCCAGCCACCACTGCTGCCCACACAGGTCATGGGGGTCCAAATGTGCCTTAAAAAGCTAGAAATAATACTGAAAATCCAGTTTATGAACTCATTATCTGCATGTGAAGAAGCCAAAGCTTCTTTTTTAAAGCCTGGCTTATTTGCTGTAAATCAGGAGTCACCCCTGAAAATATCACCTCACAGCGTGCACATCATATGATCTGTAGGTGAATGCAAGAATGAGGGACAAACTTTCACTGAGAGTTTCTCCTTTGGGCAAAAATCTGAGCCCTCCTGGTGCAGTAAAAATATACAGAATTTAGGGACAGAGATCAGAAATCCAGGCCTGAGGATGCAAGATTTGCAATTCAAGCTTGGTTACTCTCGGGATTAAATCTCAGAAATAAACATTTCTGAATTTGTGATAGGGATTAAAATTTGGATTTCAAATCACCTAAATCTACCTAGAAATGTTTGTCCTGCTGTTCTACCCTTAAAAATTCTCAGGATTTGTTGTTTGGTGAAACTCCGTCAATCCATGTTTTTAAAAGGATCCTGGAGTGATGCCGCTGGAATATTTCCTGTACTTTGTCTCTTGTGGGGCTGTTTGTGAGCCTGGAGAACGATGTGGGTGTAGGAAAGCAAAAAATGATAAAGATTTTACAACTTTCCAAGAAGTTTGTCTGAGTTGCTTCTTGCTTTACTCAATTTGCCTGTCCAGGGAGATGAGATGTGCATCCCATGGGATCCCTGCTCTGGGCAGCAGTGACATCCTGCATCCTGATAGTGAAATCTGGGGGAGCATCCTGTCCCTGGAAGTGGAAAAAAATCCAACCCCCAAAGGTGTTAAAGCTTCCTAAAGGCAGCTGAAGTGGGGAGCAGGGTGGTGGGCAGGAAGTCATGAGCCTGGTGAAGCCTATTAAGATGGAAAAAGTGAAGTAATCCAGCACAGTGGGCTATTCAGGGCTGCAAAAAGTGGGAAAGGCCAAAAGGAGATGGAGGCAGGGAGATTGAAATTCAGATGGAAGCCGGGGGTCTCCGTGCAGCAGCTGTAGATCATGTCTGGCAAAGCAAGTGTTTATTTGGACAATAATAGCCTTGAAGCCTCCTGATAAAACCATCTCCTTGCACTTCCATCCATAATACTGCCAGAGGTTTCCTTAAGTATTCCCTTCTACTGGGATGTAAAGCAATCCCTGCTCCTGGTGTTGTGCGGAAGGAGGGGGGGATGAAAATGATTTCCCTTGCACTGGGCAGGGAGATTAAAAAAAAAAAAAAAAAAGGGGTTAAAAACAAAAAAATAAAAAAGGAAGGGTCAGTCTTTTGTTAATTTTTTTTTTATCCACATCTTTAATTATTTCCTTGGAAAAACAAACGGGGAGATGGATCCTGGGCTCCTGAGGAAACAGCAGAGGAAGGCGGCTGTTTTCCGAAGCCCTCTCGCCATGTGGCTGCTGCTGGGTGCCTTTTGTCTCCCTGGTTTCCTGAACATGGATGGAAAGCGTGGCCCTTTCAAAATCAAGCCCCCCTCTGCCTTTGTACAGTTGATAGGAGAAAGGAACCAGCTGCAAAAAAAAAAAAAAAATTAAAAAAGCCTTTTCATGTCTCCCGTGCTCCCTGACCCCCCTTCAACACCTTGGGGTGCCCGCTGGGATTTCCAGGATTTCTTCAGTTACATTACAGCAATCTCCTCCTCCTTGAACTTGATGGCAGCTTGGGCTTGCAGGAACAGCTGCCTCCAGAATTTTAGAGTGGATTTTTTAGGAGAAAAAAAAAAGAATTCTGAGCTCTTTTCGTCTCTTCTGAGATTCGACTCAGCCTTCCCAAAAAAAGAGAATGTGGGAATGGGTTTTGAGCTAAGACATGAGCAAATTGAAACAAGTATGGCTTTAAAATCCGGGATTAAACTCAAATATGGGAATTCATCAAGCATGTGGGTGAATATTAAGGGCAAATTCCACACTCTGCTTAACTGCCTTGTAAAGTACTCGGTGCCTTCAGTTCCTTGAAGCAGCTGTAAAAAAACCCAATGTAATCCCAAATCCAGGATCCTCATCCCATGGAGAGGGGGGAAAGATTAAGGAAATCAAGGTACTTGATGCCAGGGCAGTGATTCTGCTCTCTTCTTTACCTTTAATTTGGGATGGCACTGGAAAAGGCCAGGAAATGCCATTTTCAGGAGAAATTGGAAAGAGCAAAGTTACAGATTTTCCTATGGCTGCCAACAGTCCTTTAGGCTTTATTGGAATTTATTTTTTCTAATTTCCAACAGGAATATTTACAGAAAAAAAGATGAAATTTCTTCTTCTCAATGCAGTCATATGGAAAAGCTTCTCCTTTTTAATGAAACCACCCAGTCAGTGTCATTTTCTTGATAGATGAATATAAAATCTATTTAGATGTGTTTATAGATTTAAACCTAGAAGGTGATGCTTGGCTGTGTAGTTTGACATCAAGAAGATTAAAATCCACTCTGTAACCTCTTATCAAGAGAAACAATCTCTATGTAGCTGAAACAGCTGCTCTTGACTTGAAGGAAACGAGACCTTCAGAACTTTCTGCTTCCTTAAAAATTTATTCATGTCCCTGATTTTTCACTCCTGGATTTAGGCTCATTCAGCAGCTGCTGCTCTCTTTTTGTGAGGAATTTTGGTGATGGTTTTGTGGTGTTTCAGTCCTTTCTGACAATCCTAAACAGGTCCCTTTCCAAGGCTCTTTCTCAGGGTCTCTGGAGTTTTTTTGCACCTTTTTCCAGCAGATTTTTTTTTTCTTTCCCACACATCTGTTTTCCAATCTGGAGCTCAGAATGGGATCAATCTGCCCAACACTCACCAGGAATGTACATCATAAAAAAGACAGAGGCCACATTGCAGGCGAGCCGTCAGCATGGCGCAGTGACCAATATATAAAATATCGACCTGGGCTGCAGAGAGCTCAGCTTTATTTGGGGTCTTTTATGAGCTGTTGCTCCCAAAATGGACCCCCCAAAATAAAGCTGTGGTCAGTGATGGTCCATGCTCAGAGAATATCGGGGAGGTTGTTGTGAATGTGCACTTTAAATACAGAAGTTGAGGATAAAAATTTGTCCAGGGCAAGGATTTGGACTTGGATCAGCTCAGGATATTCTGGGATTCTGTGAAAAATGGTAAAAGTAGGAAGCCTTTGGGAGGGTATCATTAAACATCATTTCTTTGTATTTATAAGCTGCTTTATCATATTTTTGATTAATGAGGGACTCAAAATTCATCAGAGAACTCTTGGGACAGCACCTTTTGCGCCGGTTTGGCTTTGTTAATATTTTGCACTTTGCGTCTGGCCACTCTGCTGGGTCTGTTGGTGTTTCCCATGTGTTTTATTCCTGAGTTTCGGCAAGGACTGGGCAGTGCTGTGGGGCTGTGTTTAGTCTGTGGGGCAGGGCTGGGATCCTCCCGTCCCCTCCCCTTCCCTTCCCGTTCCGCCACGCTGGCGGAACCGTAAACGAGGATTCCAAGCGACGCTGCTGCTGCTTCCTCGGACACCCAGGGAGCTGAGTGGTTTGGGCAGGAGGTTTCTGCCCTCTTGCAAATATTTCTGGCCCCTTGGAAATTTATCCTGTAGGTAAAGCATAAATATACTGAGAGAGCCACTGCCCCGTTGAGCAAAGACTAAAAATTCACTTCATGTTTCACCCACCACAGGATTCCCCTGGTTTTGCTACTGATGAAAAGATTTTATCTAAAAGCAGGAGAATGTCCTTCCCTTGTCCAATCAGCTGCTGGTTTCTATCAAACTAGTGATTAAATCTAAAATCAGGGGAATAATTGTCTATTTTTCATGTTGAGCTGTTGTCATTTGTCCTGCAAATGTCAGGTTTTTGACTCTGAGGCACAAAATTTGAATATCCATCTATCTGACACTTCCAAAACTCATTTTGTTACCAGTCATGGAAATATAAGATCGAATCAGCTACTGAATATTAATTAAAGAAAACAGAATTTAAATGGAAAGACACAATTCTCTCAGGCCTGAATTTCTCAGGGTTAAAGCAGAAAATTGATGTCATTCCTGTCCAGGAATTGGCCAAAACCAGAAGGAATCAAGAAGTCCTGCACTTTTCTTAGCAACCCAAACTGAACCAGAGACAAATAATCTGCAATTTTCACCTTCACATCATTTGTGGAGGGTGGATTTGGCCTTTCCAAATTATAGCAAAGCTTTGAGAGCCTACATGGAATAATTCAGTGAAGAAATTGGGCCCAACCATCACCAGAGCAGTGAGAAAACAAACACGAGTGGATTAACATAATTGCTTAATCAACAGCATTCACCGAAGGGCTTGCAAGTGTGTGGAATTAATCATCTCATTGTGAGGAGCATTATGAGTAATGAGCATAATGAGAACTTTGCACAGCTGGCAACTATTTTAATCCATTAACCAGCAAAATAAATAGGTCTAGAAAAACAACATTTCATCTTATTTTTTACTCCATAACCAGACTTGATAGTGAATATTGGGGTTAATTAGAGGAATTAAAGGGAGAATCATCTTCCAAACCTTCTTCCTGCCCAGCTATGAGTGACAACTCCCTCCACAAGAATATTTCCCTCAGTCATAATTAATAGGGTCTACATTTTCCTAGGATTTTCACAGGGAATGCTGCAGGAAATATTCTGGATGTTGACAGTCTACAGCCAAATCCTTTAATTAGGCATGAGGATGATGGTGCAGGTCTCTGCCAAGGGTTGGGAGCCATCTTTACTTCCCTGCATTAATCCAGGTACAAAGTTGGTGTTCTCCACCTTGACCCTCCTGAAAAGGTGAAGGTGAATCTGGAATGTTTCAGGCACTGAGGAGCAGTTTGTGGGGATAAGGAAATCCCAGGGGGAAAATAAACCAGAATTCCAAATGCCTCGGGAGATGAACTTTGAAAATGATACGTTTTGCTTTTGTCTCTAAGCTTTCAGGTCAGTTTGGGTGCCACAAACCCTCCTCACCCCAGCTGGGCCTGGGGAGGTCCTGCTTGGTTTGACTGAGCCCACAGGGCTGGGATTTATTGTGCTGTTTTCCAAAGGCTGACGTCTTCCAAGGAAATATTTATCCACAGCCATCGCTGACCTGTGATGACTCAATCAATCGCAGGCTGGCAGGAAAAACCAACTTCCAGCCAGGGATTTGGGAGACAAAGTGCTCCCTCCTGGCTCCAGCCAATCCATCTCTGCTCCAGTGCAAGGGTCACTGCTGGAGAACTGGGCAACAGCACCTTCCCCCTTCCAGCTGGCCACAGCTTCCCCAGATTCCTTAGGAATAGCAAGTTTAGGGATGCATAAAGCACCCATAACACCCCCTTGGTGTTTTTCAAGCATGATTTTCTCCTTTAAGAGCAGGAAAATGAAGAGAGGATGTTAAATAAAGCAAATAATCCTCAGCATGTTCTGAGGTTTGGCAAAGACAGCCAAGGGAAGCTTCTTATCTGTGGCCATCCTCCTCCAAATCCAGGCTGTCTCCTCCGTGCACTGGGTTAAATACTGCAAAAATCCTCTCAAAACTGATAAGGAAAATGTCAGCAGGCTTTTCCCCCCTTCCTGAAGTGGGATGTTCAGACAGGGATGTGATCCAGCCTGGAAGTGCTTGAGGGAAAGTACTTAATGCATGAGCTTTGAAAGAAAACAGAATTACAGCGTGATCACCACAGATTTCTTGTTTGGCTGTTGAAATCAGGAAGGAGGAAAGGAGTTTTCTTATTGGGGAACAGTTGGCAAAAATAATAGAAAATAAATAACTAGATAACCAAAAAAACAGAAGACTAGAAATTTTTCTCAGTAACCAATATAAACTCCTAATAAAAATATTAATTTTAGAGAATGTTTCCACTATTTCTCCTGTCAGAGACAGGACAAGAGGGGATATTTTCTCAGGACACATTTATGGCTATTATGATTAATCTTCATAAAGATTTGGATAAGAAAATCACCAGGAGAATATGTTTGAGCTTATAAACTTAATATTGTCTACAAATGGCCTTCTGTGTTTTAAAAGCAGCATGAAATGAAGGAATAAAGAAAGCTGGTAGAATTATAGAATCTTTCAGGTTGGAAAAGCCCTCTCAGACTAGAAAGGCAAGGCCAGATTTTTCCCCCATGAAAGTTTTAATTAAACTAAGATGTCTTCCCTAAATATTTAGCATTGCAAGCCAGACTATTTCGGTAGGAGGACGTCAAGTAAATGATGAAATGAGATCACCAGGGACATGAAAATTGTAGGTATTGGGCAGGTTAAAGATTTTTCGGTTAGGGTAAGAGGTTTTCCTGGTGTTCCTAAAAATCTAAGGCAAAAATACCTTCAGTTTATGGAAGAGCTTGCTATCAGCAAGGATTTTGAGTATTTTATTTTGAAAACAGGCCAGTTAAGGTACCTTGTTTACAACCCAGTGGTTTATCCTGTTCAACAAAAAGGAGAATTCCAGGGAGCTAAATGACAAACCTGGCATTGTTGTATCTTTTTTCCTTTTCCAAAAGACTGAACATTTGTACAAGAGCATTATTCAAGAGTTGCTTATGATGGGGAATAAGGTCTAAAAACTGAACTCAGATCTTTTTATTTCAATTGTTTGGTCTTCCACTTTCTCCAAGCCAAAGTTGGCACCTCCACAGCCACCAGGACTCTCAGTGCAAGCTGTGCCAGAGAACCAAGTCAGATCCCAGAGAACTGGGAAAGCAAGGCTCAGAGAGTCTCTGATTTTACTGTTTTTTTTTTTGAAAGACAAGGCCCCAAAACTGCTTTCCTTCTGCTGGGCCAAACCATGGAGCAGTCCATGGATGGATGGATCTGGAGGCTGCAGGATCAGGTTCAAGCTCCTTTGGTTTCTGTAAATTCCCAGTGTTCCTTCCCAGGACGCTTTCCTAGACCCAGTTAATTGAGATCAGCACATCCATGACAGGAAATCACTGCCAAGACTGGGATATTTCCCTCAGATGTTCCTGCAAGGCTGAGAATTGTTCAGGATCTGATTGTGCTCTAATAACCAGGAAGGGGCTGAGCTGCGCCCAGTTCCTCCTGTGGTCCAGACTTGATCTCTCTTCCCATCCAAAATCCTCCTGTCCTGCTTTAGTCCTGTTTAACTCTGGTAACATGGATTTGGGACATTCCTAAAGACATTTGGGGATTCACTACCTGTTCCAGTATCCCCAGAGACACCCTCAGGACATGTTTTGGAGGCAGAAGATCCCTGGGAGTTGTTGGTGGAGTAACTTGAGAGAAAATTGCACTTTTTATGAAGTTTTCTCTTAAAAAAAAAAGTACCAAATTTTCAAGATTTTCTCAAATCCCTGATTCGAGCTGATTTTGGGGTGGCTCACAAAGGAACCTTTCCCTTGTGGCACATCCCAAAGGTACCCCTGACTGCTCAGGAGCCTCTGGCAGATGTGTTTATCCGAGCCCAACCAGGCAGAGCTTCCCTGCACGGATTCCTCACACGGAGCTTTCTGCATGGCTGCCCTTCCGCATAAACCGCTGGAATAAAAAGCCCCCCCAGCATTTTTTACCCCGTTCCTTTTATTTTTTTACCCCTTCCTCCCCCAGGATTTGGGGCTTTATCTCAGTGCCTGCTGAGGCCTCTCAGAAGGCTCCTTCTGGCCCACGTTCCCGTTGGTTCAAACACGTCTCTGCCGAGCCTTTGAGCTGAAGGCGGAGATGAAGTCAACAAGTAAAATATGAAAATAAATAAAACTCCAGTTCAAACAAACCACTTGCCTCAGTAAATAGCTCCTGGCCCCTTTTCAGGGCTGGCCAGCAAATCATCTGGGCTATCTTGTTTTCCAACAGCTCGAAGGCCTTCAAAGCTTACCTTGTTTTGGAGCACTTAATTCAGCTCGGGGAGAAGTGATTCAGATATTGTTGTGTATCGATGATTCATGATGGCTCTGCTGCAAAATGAAAGCTAAGGAGTCTAATCAATAAAATTATTGAGTCGCTTTGAACTAGTTCCAGGTCGATTTTTCTTGGCAATTTTTGCACTTCCTGAATTATACCGACCCAAGGCATGAATAATGATCTAAAATTACACAATATACAGAAACCATCTGTTAGATAGACACGGGCAGGGTGATGTCATTGGGCTACTTCTAATCTGGAGCCTTGGATGCTGCCAGTGATGATGTCACGGGCTTGGCAACCCAAGGGTTGAGTTGGTAAAGCACGAGCAGCAATGTGATTTTCCCCTGGTTTTTATGGAAAGAATTGACTTGTGCTCATTATCTCCAGGAGAAATGGAAGGGCTGTGGGCTTGCATAATTTATCCTACCTGGAAGAGGGTGTGAATGGAACCAGAATCCACTGAGAGCCATCAAGGGAGCAGAGCCAGAATGTCTTGGACTTGCCCGATGATCTCCCTCCCAGATCCCATCCTGAGCTCTCAGGCCCTCAGAGCAGCTGGATTGAGCTGGCCAGCCTGGTGAGGAGGTTCAGGCCTGCCAGAAGTGTCCAGGAGCAGCTGCCAGTTCCAGATGGGGGCTGGGATGCTCTGCTTTAATTCTAGTGAATGCTCCACCAGGCCTCGTGCACTGGATCAAGTCCAGCCCTGCTGAGGTTTACAGCAAAATTCCATATTCCATATTCCATATTCCATTCCTATTTTGAATGCTGTGAGCATTCTGGATTGGAACTCTTTCCCCATCCCAGTGACAACACAGAGTGAGCTGGAGCAAAGCAAATCTGCCAGGAGTTTTATCAATATCCACTGGCATTTGTGTCAAGGAAGGATTAAGAACTACCACAGGGTGCAGAATCTTGGAATAACTCATCCAAGGAACACCTCAGCCTCTCTTGAGGACTGAAGGTTGAAGGTTTCTGTCCCTTCCAACTGGGTTGTTACCATCTTGACCTGTTGGGAATGTGTTTATCCCAGTGGTTCTCCCTTCCTGAAGGTCAGGGATGGTGTCTCCCATCACCCACCTGGGCTTGGTCAAACAACAATGAACAAAAATTGAGTATTTTTGTTCCATCTTTGACATAATTAAACAGAAACCCCACTTCTTTCTGACTTCTAGAAGAGAACTTTTTAATTTTCAGAACATAAAGGGCCATTAGTGGGTGGTGTTTCACCAAGTCTCCCAAGACAGGTTTGAAGAGATCTGAGTTTCATTTAAACTTTGTATAAAATTTCACTTAATTCCTGCTTGTTTATCAGGATGTGTAATTTAATTGCTCTAAGTGACTGAAAATGTATTTCTTGTTGGATGGAAATCTGTAAACAATCTGGAAGTTTCTTATTTTAACATCATTTTCATTCTGCCTTCAGGGCTTTGTAAGATAATCAAATGTTAGTTTTTCTTTCTAAATGCAGTAGTCCCGTGCACATCCCTTGAAAGGAAAATTCAACCATGAAACCCCAAAATTCTGCTTTTAAACCTGAAATAGCCACTTCTGACTTGCAAGGACAGCTTCACATCAGCTCAAAGCCAATAAATTGTCCCACAAAATGCTTATTGTGAGTGGGAAAAAAAATCCGAAAGTGTTTTCGGATAAGTTGACTCAGAAATCATGGAATCATTTAGTTGCAAAAGACCTCGAAGACTGAGTCAAATTGCTGAAAATTCAAATAGAAATGAAGGCACAATTCTGTGTGCAACAGTTGGAGTGAGGAGATTTCGGAAATCTCTCCCTTTTCTATTTTCTCTGTCAAAATCTTCTGTATTTCAGCCCTTTCAAGCACAAAAAAGGCTCTCAGATGGTAAAAATATATAATTTAATATGTAACAAATGTGAATTTAATGAGCTTCATGTACAGACATTCTGTCCTCTGAGAGGGCAAATGTCAGAACATGTGAGGGACTTTTGCAGTGTTTTAAAGCAGCAATTTTGGTGAGGGGAGAATCCAAATGGATCCTTTGATCCTACATTTGGAGATATCTCCAAACTAGCCATTAATTACATCTGATTATTAGCTAATAGCTAATTATTTAGCTATTAATTAGCCATTAACACCACTCTTAGAGCCAGCCTTTATATTTCCCATTTTAAAGGGTGAGGAAGAATTAAAAAGGTCACTCTTGGACCAGAAAAAAAAGCAGGGCTGTGCCTTCTTCCCTGAAGGAATCAAAATTTGGAATTTCTCAGCCAGCTCAGGAGGAAATTCCCCATTTCTGATCTCCTGCTAAAGCCCAGGAGCACCCAAGCCCCGGGCTGGCCACTGAATCAAGGCTTTTGTTAAAGCCCTGTTGATGGAAATCTCTGCTCCCACTGCCCCGCGTGCTCCATCGCCATGGCAACAGCACAGTTGATGCCTGCCCGGTGTTTTCCTTGGCAATCCATCAAAGGAGCCGGGAATGTGCGAGGTTTGGGGCAGGAGAGGCGGCCCGGGCTGCCACGGACCCGGCGGGCTTTGCTTTGGGAAGGGCCAGCCTTGGACAGCCCGGATTTTGTCTCCTTTCCATGACATTCCAGAATATATTCCATGATATATATCAGGAATATATTTCCATGATGCTACAGAATAGTGTTTGCCATGAATCCTGCAAAAAAAAAAAGGAGGGATTTTCTGTTTCATTTTCAACTTGAACAATGAAAAATGCTTGGGAAAAAAAGTTCCTGGGTTTTGCTTCTAGAGCTGCCCAGAGCTTAAAGCGCCTGATTTCCACTCAATTCCTATCAGGGGATCAGTGAAGGGAATCCCAGTGATAGAAATTCCAAGGAGTTTTCCCACCAGAGCTCACATTCCCTGATTTCCACTCAATTCCTATCAGGGGATCAGTGAAGAGAATCCCAGTGATCAAAATTCCAAGGAGTTTCCCCTCCAAAGCTTAAACCCCCTGATTTTCCCCCAATTCCTATCAAAGGGAATCTCACCCCTGTCCAGCACCTCTTGAATCCAAGGAAATTTTGACAAATGAAAACGTTTTCAGAACAATTTTCCCTGACTTGGAAATTCAGGGAATTCCCTGAATTCCCACTTTTACAGGTTGCTTTGGCTTGGATGAAATTTATGGGAAGGTTTCTTCCATGATTTCCATGGAAGCAACCAAACTGTGCCAATGCTTTTGTGTTCCTTCTGCAACAGAATCAGATTGGAAAAGGACCTGGACTAGGGAGGGGACCCAGATTTGTTTGAAAATCTGGGAAACCTGAAAGTCCTACTTTAACAGCAATAGAATAATAAATTCCTTCCAAAAATGCCATATCTTTTAGGGATACTCTCAAGTTATTAAGGCCCCAAATTCAGGTTTTCTAAAAGGAAAGGAGAAAAGCAAAACAGGGTTATTTACAAGGTAAAATTGTGACTTTTATCAAATATATAAACTCATATCTACAACAGCTTCTCCTTCACTCTCCTGTGAGTGAAAACCCCACTTTGTTCAGTGGGGTTGCTCAGGCAGGTGAAGTTTAGATTTTATATATTTGGCCTCGATGTTTCAGTGTTAAGTAGGAGTGAATTTTATCCCAAAAAAGTGTTGCAAATAATAATTCAGAATGTCAGGCTGAATGCTGGCATTTGCATAATGCTGATGTCCTCAGCACCAACACACTCCTGAGTGTTAAAATGCTGCCCAGGTAATCAGATATTGATTAATTAAAACAACCCCCTCCTCTGCAAAGCAAAGATTCTTTCACTCCTAATAGACACAGCACCATTATTCTCTTTTTTTTCCCCCTTCCTCTTTTCAAAGAACTTTTGATACTCTTGATTTTTACCACCCAGAAAAATGGGCGAAAACGCTCATCTTAATTTCCCTTTTTTTTGGAGGAGGGGAGACAAATCTCCATCTCTAAATCTGCAGCCCAGTCGGGACTTCAAATGCTTCACTTATCTGGTATTGTAAACTCGGGGCTGTGGAGTAATACTCACCAGACAAGTCATAAATCATGAGCAGAGACAGGTGCAATAAATACCAGTGTCAGAAAGTTACAAAGTAAAATTATATTGTTTTGACAAGATGTCCAGATGCGTTGACAACGGAGCGAGTAAATGGGCTCGCTCTGAGAGGCTCTATGAGTGCAGGGGAGGGAGGAAAAACCCAAAAAGACCCAAGAAAAATAACCCAAAAGCTTAAAGGCTTATCAGGAAAACGATGTAACTACTGCGAAACACCTAGGAGTACATTCATTTTCTGGGGGACTCTTGCTCTTCTTTCTTTAGCGTTCAATTGAGGGCATGTCTGGAAAAAAAACCCAAAAAAAACCCCCAAAAAACAACCCCACTCCCCCACACCCACCCAAAAAAAAAAAAAAGAAATCACAAAAAAGATCAAAAATATTTTTGGGGTTTGCTTGGCAGTTTCAGGTTAAAACAGTGATTGACAAAGAATAATTCTCTTTTTTTGCACTGTGTCATGTCCACTTGGAAAGTGCCTGGCTGGGTTTTCCTGTGCTTGCAGCAGCATTTGAGCAGCTTTGATGTATTTAATGTTCCTGCTCCTCCTCATACAAGGTTTTTACATAAAAAAAATCTGGGACAGGAACCCCAATTCAGCTCTTCCTCTTCATCTCTGACATGTGCACAAGTATCTTTCTGAACAGACTTAAATTTTATGTTAATCTGGGGCTCCTGTGATTTTCTGAATTAGGCCAGAAGGTTCAGCAATTTCCAGTTGCAAATTTTGAGCAATTTGTCCAAGATCAGAGAGAGGTTAAGACAGAAAGAACAACTTTCAACCCAACCAATTTCCACAGCCATGAGCCCACCTCTAATTCCTTGTTTGTACACAATCCTTCAGGATTCTGGACTTTTTTTTTAAATTTACTTCCATGCATTTGTTTGAACTCCTTTGTGATGTTTCCAGCAGAATATTCTTGTGGAATTCTAGTTTAGGAATTAACCTTAGGCCGTGCCTGTATTTTTTTTTTTTAACATTTTAAAAAATTTTTTGTTTTTTTTTTTTTCCTCCCGGGTTTTTTTTCCTGCCTGGATTTTAAATCCTCAGGAGCAGAATTCTGTTTGGGGAAGGGATGAGCACTAAAAGTCTTCCCTGTAGTGTGATAATGAGTGGAAATAATGCAGGGATCCCTCACTAAATGAGATTAGAATGGGTTGTGTCACTGAACCAACAAGGCCAGCCCTCCTCAGAAATTTGGTGCACTAAACCAAGGAAATCATGGAATGGTTTGGGCTGGAAGGGACCTTAAAACTCTTTTTTTCCACCCCCTGCCATGTGCAAGGACACCTTCCACTATTCCAGGATGCTCCAAGCTGGCCTTGGACCTCCAGGGATTTTTGTACTAGATTTTTTTAATCTTTGCTCTATTGCCATGCCTTCCCAATTTTCCAAATTCAGCCATTTTCCCCAACAAACTAGCATCAGAATCTTAATATGGAAAGAAATCTGGGTATTTGTGCCCACGTGAAACTTTGACAATGTTTAGGAGAAAGCTGGATGATGCTTTTGGCTCCCAGATGAGGCAGTTCCATGGATGCTGTTGGATTTGGAGCTTTGGGCTGCCAGGCCAGGCATCAGCAGCCTGTAAAAAAACCCAATATGTTTCTGTTGAAAGGAATGTGCTACCATAAATGAAGGCACTTGAAGGTCAAAGGTCACCAGGAGTAATTAGCCCAGGCCATTAAAGGAAGAATAAAAATCATGTTTTACAAGCTGATAGAAAAGAAAGTTGAAAATACGCCTTGGAGAGAAAAAAAATAAAACCAACAAAAATGCAGGACCACATGGTGGGGTGGGTGTTGTTCATGTGCAGTTGGGACATGCTCACATATATTTTCTTTATGAAAATCTGCTCCTGGCCCACTCTGAACACATGTTCTGCTGCAAATTTGGGAAAAAGTCAATTCTCCTGTGCTGTGTATAATGTTTTAAAAGCTACCTTTAAATTGCTCGAGCCTTTTTATCATCCCATTATCTCCTTCCTCCATCTTAAAACCTGCTTGACGTTGGAAAAATACACAGAGTTTGACAGCCAGGCTGAAGTGAAATCCAAAGATATCCTTGGAAATTGTTGGCCATTTCCCAGCAGCCCTGGGGAGAGCTGCAGGGACGTGGTGTGAGCACAAACAGCCCACAAAGACCAGGCACCCCTGGCCAGGACCCTGATGGATGAGTGACCCATTAAAGAGCCCCCTGGGGTTCCACCATTGCCCATTTTGCTTAAATAAAATCAAAAATGTTCAAGGCAGTGCTGACATTGCTAAATTGGGTGAAATGGGGAAAGATTTTTAGCACAAGCTGGAGAAAAATCCAGATGGAGGTGATGCTTTGGTTCCACATTGGTCAGTGGTGCTTGGGGTTGTGCTGAAGAATTTAAACACAGAAAGTAGCATTATTTTTTATTTTGATTTTATTTTTTCTTAGACATTGTGGTTGTCCCATCCCTGGAAGTGTCCCAGGCCAGACTGGGTGGGTTTGGAGCATCCTGGGATAGTCGAAGGTGTCCCTGACCATGGCAGGGGATGAGATGAGCTTTAAGGTCCTTTCCAAACCAAACCTGTGGTTCTCTGATCTCAGTAATTAAGGAAATTACTGATATCAGTTATTAAGGAAATTCCAAGAGATTAATCAGTAATATCAGTAATGAAGGAAATTCCAAGAGATTTTTCAGGACATTCCCTGTGTCAGGCTTTTCAGGGATATGCAAAGCAGTTTTGTTCCAAAGGATTCCAAGCACTGGCAATAACTCTGCCTTCACCACTGACATCCTCGGAACATCAGTTTAAATTTTTTAATAAAAAATCTTTTGATTCCCCAAGTCCTGTCATAAATTACTCTGAACCGACAGCCTCAAAATTGTTATTACCAAAAAAAGACCTTCACGTTATCTCCTGCCATTTCAGGAACCAACTTCAAATAATTTGCTTTTCACCCACTTCCTCTGTAGGAGTGTGCCCCCTGATGACAGAGTGGCAAAACTAAGTTTTGTCCCCCAAAAAAGGAAAGGAGCCCTGAAGTTTTTCTCAACGATTAGGTGAAAAGCCACCTCATAGGACCTCAGGGACATCACCAAAAACTAGAGGACATCTAATTGGATAGAAGCCAAAAAGTTCTGCCTGACCCATCAGGTAGAAAAAGAAGAGAACAGAAGAGCTAAGCGCTTTTGTGAGGTGTTTTTACCAGGAGCAGACCTCTGCACCTGGCTCGAGTTTTCCTGTTTGTTATTTTGCCTTTTATTAAACCTTTTTTGTTTCTAACACTGCAGCAGAAGTCATCCTGCTTATTTTATGCCCCCAAAATAATAGCTGAGCTATCCTTGGGTGTATTATATTTCTTTTGAGGGCTTATGAGACCTGGCCCAAGAAAAAGAAATATAGTATTCCTCCTCATCCATCCCAAAACAGTGAATATCCACGAGTTCCCTGTGGCTGATGCTGGATGTGGAGAGGGGCTCCTTGTGATAAAACCTCATGTTAATCTGCTCTGAGATGGTTTCCAGCTCTTCCTGAGCCCCCACTGCTGCAGAGGAGACCTGTCAGCAGCAATTACCACAAGGTCCTTGCAGAAGAAAAGGGACCTATTTCAATTATTTGCCTCTCTGGCATTCCCAGATCCTCCTTCAAAATGAAAAATGCCATTCCACGACCCACAGGGATGTGGCACTCCTGGAGCATCCATTTGAGCTTTGGCTCTGTGGCCCAGAGGCCTTGGTGCACCAGAAACAGGAGGTGGGATGGCAAAATTGATCAGCTGGCTTGGGATGGAGCTGCAGGGATTGGGGAATAAACAACTCTGGAGCTGCTTTGCCCTTTTGTGCAGATGGTGCTGTTAAATGGCTCTTCCATGTGTTCAGAAGCAGACTACCAATGCAGATTTTGATAAAATGCTGTTTTCAGCATGTTCTGGTGAAATTTCTCTGTCTTTAGAGGTACAGATTATGATACTATGTGGTTTTCAATATTTTCTGGTGAAATCTCTGTTTTAAAAGTGCTGATTTTGATAAAGTGCTGGTTTCAACATTTTCTGGTGAAATCTCTCTGCCTTGGACTGTCCCAATTTCATGCCAGGATCGGTTTCCCTTCATCAGGGATTCCTCCATGACTGGATATTTTCAATTGCTCCATCCTGCATTCTTAGTCTCAGTTTTAAAGTGGCAAAACTCTTTTTTGCCTCTTTTTCCCTCACTGTTACCTCCAGTACATTCAATGACCCCACATCCCCACCTCACCTTCAGCACCCCTTTTTTCTTGGGGGTGCTCCCAAACTCCTGCAGATCCCACAAATCCCTCAGAAGCTGCATCCTAAGCCTGCAATTCCCCACAGGACACTTAGACATTTGCTTTTAATCTGGGCCCCGAGTTTGTAATGAATTCTGTAAACATAATCACGAGGCCTTTCCTAAAGGGAAGCACTCCCAAATCCCAGCCATTTTTGCTGACACTTTTGACTCTGGGCTTGATCTTTGCCCAGGTTGCCAAATAAAAAGGGCAGAGGGCAGAGTTCAAAAGCGGCCGTTTACCCCTCGGATTATTGAAAATCAAAACCCGGCGGAAACGCTCCGGAGGAATTGGAGGAAACTCCTGCCCCCCTGCTCCCCCAGGAAGGATGTCATTATATTGTTTTCTAAGGTTAGGTCTGTTTATAGAAATAAACACTTGAGTGAAAACAGGCATGAAATGCTAGAAAGGCAGAAATGCACAGGGGCTGCTCCAGCACTACAAACATGGCTCGGGATGAGCACTTCCCCAAGTTCAAGCCTCTCTTCTCCACCAAAATCTCTTTTTATACACTTAATTTATTAATGATTTACTTGAGCACTGATGGAGATACCCATGTGTGTCTTTGGGGATGCTTAATATCAATTATTTTTTATTTCAGCTGATTTCTCTCTGTTACCTCAAGGCCTTGCACAACCCAACACAACAATAAGACAATTCCCGTGTCCTCTTTGCAGACCTAATTATTCAATGCAGATTTTAATGACCAAATATCAGTAATTAGTATTATCAGCTCCCATTTAAGGCACCTGAGGTGAAGCTTTCCAAATTACAACTATCCCAAGATTGTTCAAAAAGATGCTTCCAAACCACATTTCCCTGCTTAGTTTGAGCTCCTAGCTTCACCAAACACACTTTTTATGTCTTCACCTGTGATTGATAAGCGCTGGAATATCCTGGAATGGATCATTCTTATCCATTTCTTTCTCATTTCTTATCTTCACATCTCCAATTTATTTTTTTTTCACTGCATTTTTTCCCCTCACTCCCACTTGTCCCAGTTCCATTCACTTACTGTACATTGACCAACACAGAGCTTTTTTTTTTTTGCAATTTTAAAAGTTAATTGATTTTCCAACCACTTCCTGATTTTTCCTCCTTTCTCTTCCTTCCTTTCCCTGTTTTTTTCCCATCTGTGATGTGCAGCACCACTTTGGATTTCTGGCACTTCCCACCCCATTTCTGCAGTGCTCCACTCTCCTCACACTCATGTTTTTAGCTTTGGGTGTTGTTCCCACCTCTTTTCCTGTTCATATTTAGAAGCAGGAATAGGTTGAATAATTCTAAGTGGACAATAAACCAAAAAAAAAGCCCCAAAACCCTGGCATTACGTAGAAACAGGAGCACATGGGGGAGTCCATAAATCATTCTTCCTGCCACATCTGTTTTTATTTTGAAGTTTATCAGCGCGCTCGGTCGCAACAGGGATTTTGGGGGATAGGGGAAGGAGGAGGAGGGCCCCGCCGCAATATTAATCTCCCAAAGTGCCTTCCAGAACATCAGAGAACGAGGGGAAAGAAAGGCTTTTAGCTTGTTTCTGCTTTTCCTTCCTTAAGGCTGCAGATAAAGCTTGGCTGCCCACGGTGTGCGGGGCTGAAAAGGGCGATTCATGGATCCCGTTATCAGCGCTCCGCCGGGAGAGCCCTCACGGGGACCTGGCGCGGGTGGCAGATAAGACAAGCCCCAAACTGATACCTGCCCAGACAAAAACGGGCTGTGCCCCCCTCTGACTGCTCCCTGGGGAGCATGTGTGGGCATCTTGAGAGAGACACCCATGTGTGTCTTCGGGGATGCTTAATATCAATTATTTTATATTTCAACTGATTTCTCTCTGTTACCTCAAGGCCTTGTACAATCCACCAGAACAATATATTCCCATGTCCTCTTTGCAGATGTAATTATTCAGTGCAGATTTTAATGACCAGATATCAGTGAAAAGGGGTGAAAAAGGCGATTCATGGATCCCGTTATCAGCGCTCCGCCGGGAGAGCCCTCACGGGGACCTGGCGCGGGTGGCAGATAAGACAAGCCCCAAACTGATACCTGCCCAGACAAAAACGGGCTGTGCCCCCCTCTGCCTGCCCGTGGGGAGTTGTGTGTGGGCATCTCGAGAGAGACACTGGCAGCGATAAGGTTTGGTCTGTTGGAGGAGAGAGGGAAGGGGACATGGATAGCTGGAGCCTTTCCCAGAGCTTGGAGTAACCTCGCGGCTCCCTCACCTCTGATACAGCTGAAGTTTGCTTGACATCTTCTTCCATCCTGCTCTGAGGCTGATAACTCATGCCAGGTTTGGGTTTCCAGGATCTCCACAGGGATTTGTGCAGATCAGTCCAAGCACGCGTTGTCTTCCTTCTTTTCTCATGCTTGAGGTGCCCCATGTCTCACAGTGGAAATGTTTGTAAACCAGTGTCGAGAGAAATGACACCAGAATGCTCTTTTCTGCATGGAATCCTCTGTTTTGGAAGCGCATTTCAAACACTTGGGAATTCTGGTAAATTTGAGTGTCTCCCTGAAAAGGCCAGAGTAATGAAGGAATAAACAAAAGAAAGAACTTGATTTTTTTTTTTAAATTGCACTGAAAAAAAAGAATTGTGGGATTTTCTTTTCTTCAAAGTTTTTAAGACGCCTCTCAGTTGCCCCATCTCTGAGTCAGAAAAAAGTATAATCTGACAAAGAATTATTTTTTTATTTTCATCACATATTAAAATCTTTTTCTGTTTTATTCTGTGAGGGTAGGGAGGCCCTAGCCCAGGCTGCCCATTTTTAGGCACCCTGACAACAAAATGTCACCTCTGAAGCTTCCCTGTGTTGTTAAAGTTTGAATCCTTCCCAAAGTGATCTCAGTCAGTATCTTTATTATCTCATTGCCACAACATTTCCCTTTTCTCACAGAAACATCCATTTATTAGACTAAAGCTTAGTTTTGAGCCTGTTCTCCATCTCAAGTAGGTCCAATCCTAAAACCCATTTATTTCTCCCATCATTTTGGGACAGGAGAAATCCCTCATTTCCATCTTTGGTTGGGAAGATGGGGATGTTTGGATGATTTAAATCCCCACCTGATGATCCTAAACTGGTGTCCAGTGCTGAGAAGAGCTGGGCTGCCCTCACAATGCGGGTCTGTAATGTGTTGGGAGTGTCATATTTAGGAATACAGGGATTTTTATTCCCCTCGGGGTGTCAAGAAGGATTAGAGGCATTGGAATGAGCAGAGCTACCTAAAAACAGAGGCCAGACTAAATTAAGGGAATAAAAAGCAATTCTATTTATTGAAGGGCCTTCAAGTACATTTAGGGCAGACAAAGCCCACCCAAAATGGACACAGGGTCACAGGTTTCAAGTTTCACTTTTATAAGGTTTCACTTTTATAAGTTTGGTCCATTTGCATATTGGGGGTTCATCTTCCAATTTCCGCTTCAGTTAATGAAGTCACTTAACTCAAGTTTTCCCCCCCAACTCACTTTTGTTTCCATCTCTCAGGCCTGAGGCAGTGAGGTGTCCTTGATTGCCAGGCCTGGAGAGGAATTGTTGTGTCTGCCCAAAACGGGAAAGCAGCAGCTCACACTGTACATGGAGTTTAGAGTTACACACTGAAGAATTGCAGGATTACAAATAGGTGAAAATATAAAAGCTAAAATCCTGAGGCATCAAGGGGAGTGAGGGGAGAATGTGCTCCGAGGCCTGATGTGTGTCACAAACAGGGATTTTGGAAACACACAGATATCACCTCCTTCACATGGTGCAGTGGGCTGGGTTCCCAATCCAGACCTGTGAGTGAAGGGCAATATTTGCCTTGAAAGGGACCCCCTGATGCCAGCCAGGCAGGAGAGAGGGAATGATGGGGTTCAGATGGAGCTGGAGGAGGAGACGGGCAGGAGCTGCCCCTTCTCAGCACTCCAGCCCCAAGCCCAGCCTGAACAGAGCCACTCATGCATGGAACATTGTCCTTGGCTTGCTTTGGGTTGGAATTAGCTTGGGGGTTGGGGTTTTTGGGTCATTTTCCTCCAGTTCTGTGTTCAGTGTTTAAGTGGGATTGCAAGGAGGCCGGAGAGGGATTTTCACAAGGCCTGGAGGGACAGAACACAGGGAATGGCCTCCCACTGGCAGGGGACAGGGATAGATGGGATATGGGAGAAAAATTCTTCCCTGTGAGGGTGGGGAGGGGCTGGGATGGGATGGGATGGGATTCCCAGAGCAGCTGTGGCTGCCCCCGGATCCCTGGAAGTGCCCAAGGCCGGGTTGGACAGGGCCTGGAGCAAGCTGGGAGAGTGGAAGGTGACCCTGCCATGGCAAGGGTGGCACTGGGCGATCTTTCCTGTCCTTCCCAGCCCAGTTCATTCCATGATTCCATGAAATTCTTCTCAGAATGATCTCCCTCTGAAGGGGTGGCAGATATGGCCCATCTCCCCCTGTCTTCCTCCTCTGGGCCATGTCACTGCTTCCAGAATTCCCTGGAAAGGGTCTGGATGAGGGTAGGAGCTCCCACAGCTTGGAAACACCTGAACTCACAGAGATGTTGCTGCACTGATATTGATGTTGCCCAGTTTTCCTTATTTTTAGTCTTTTTTGACCAGTAAATCCCACGGGACCTGCTGGGAATTCTCCTCTGCTGCTTTGTACCACACAGCTCCTCACCCTTCTGCTGCTGGAAATTCCCAGGATCTACTTTGCAGCTTTCTTCTGGTTTGGATTCGCGTTTTCAAATGGGCATTTGGGATGAAGGAGTGAAAAAAATCAGGCAAAAATGCCAAGTTCCATCTGTCAGCTTACTGTCACAAGGATTTTCCTGCTTAGAAGGATCTTCCTTGCAAAGCTGATTCCAGTTTTTTTGGCCTGTAAATCAATCTGTGTGCAAAGACAACCAAAGTTTGAATAAAATCGAGTTCAAGTGGAATCTAGAATATTATATTCTGCTTCAGATCTGTGACTAAATGAACAAAAATTAAGCCTGAGAGCTTTCATAAAAATTGACACCAAAACAGATCCAACACTGAGCTGGAATTCCTGTAAAGGCGTCAGAACTGTGGCTATTTCCCCCCTATTAATTTGTCCCACATCCATGTGCTCCCCTTCTCCTTTCCAGCTGCCTTTTGTGCAGCAAATCCCTGCAATCCCCTTTCCAAAGTGCTGTTTACACAGCCCATGTTGACTTAGCACTTGAATTGCTCGTCTCATTTCCCTGATTCATGGGCTAGGAGGATGCTGCGCTCTTGATTTGTAGCCCAATTGATATTTTGCTTGCCCTGGGGCTACCACGACTGCTGGGGCCTGCTTTCCATGGAGTGATTAGTCCTGACAGCTGCAGCACACAATTACCTTGCCAGGCTCCCCTGAAATGCTTGGGCTGGACCAGTCCTTCCCCAAGGAAATCCTGGATGTGGGGCTGGAAAGCTGAGTCCCAAAAGATAGACTGGGAGATGTGGGCAAAAGCAGGAAATGAAAGTTAAGCCAGGCAAAAATCTGCTTTAATCAAACCTTGTGCACTAATTCTATTTATTATTGTTTTGATTCTATTTATTCTTAATTTATTTCTTTTTGTTGCCAATTTATTTCTCTTTATTATCTATTTTTTTCTGAATTCCACTCAGTAATGAAAATCCATTCCCCAAAATTATTCCCTTCAGTTGTATCAGCACAAAATTCCTTCAGCATTTGTTTACAATCACCAACTCTTGTTTCTTCCCATTAATTCCGTAACTTTCAGAGGAGTTCCATCATTTCATTTTCCTCCTGTCAATCAGACTTTTCTTTCAGCTGCTTTAAATAATCAGCTGCCTCCAGCTCCCAAACTCGGTGGTTTGGTTGGTTGGGGTTGGTTTTTTTAATAGATAACATTAACAAAGCTCTCCTGAGGAGCTGTTTACTGGAAACAGAGCAAATATCATGTTCCTTATACAGACTACAAATGGCTAAAATAAAAATAAACAGAATTTCCTAGGACAGGATGCTGGAGAGGGGATTGATTCCTTAATGAAAACATCCCAACAGGTTCCTTGCATATCAAGAAGTTGCTTTTAAAGGAGAAAATGGTGTTCAAAATCTGAACTGTCTGCAAAAGTTAATAATCACCCACTGATCATTTAGGAAAATCACAGACTCCACAGATTTTTAGAATTCCCAACCATTCTCGAGAGAGAATAAAAGTAACTCTTGATGGGATCAAGTCCATTTCTTTAGGAGGGGGCTGCTGGTTTTACCTGTGATAGGGGATGATGGAGAATGATGGGGCCAGGATAAGTAAACCTGGAACAGGGAGTCTCCAGGTCCCCAAAACTGATACATGGCGCAAACTGGAATTTCCAGATCCTCCCAAATTCCCCACTTTTATGTTCACCCCTAAAATTTACTTTAGGTAAAACATTGGACAAAAAAAGGTTTTGCCTCCACAATCTACCGAAGCTTCAGGAGATGCAAATGACAATGTAGAAGAGCAGAATGTATATTTTAATTCTTTTTTGTGTAGCTAAATCCATAAAGATCCATCCTTTAACCCCCATTTTTCCCACATAGACTGGCAAGAGCTTTTGGAGGAGCAGTAGGAGGGGAGGGAGCTTTACGGGGCGGGGGGTCTAGAGGCAAATCTCTTAATTAACTGTTACCAAAACCCCTGAGCCATATGGCCACCATAAAAAGGGGATTTTAATACACTGCTCCATTTTATGTCATCAGTTGCAAGCCGTGGATTCACTCTCACCCCCAGTAACTCAGGACTGCACAGAAGAAAAGCTCTGAAGTGAAAACACGGCCCATCTGTTGGCGATAGGGGCGAGCCGCGTATTCTCCCCATACATTTCTACATTTCCTGCATTGCATACGATTTCAAATATTTGCTCTTGGAACTGCAAGGTGTCCTACTGTCATAACAGTCAAGTTATTCATTAAGCTGTCAGCACCTCGGCGCATTGCTCCCACGCGGGGTCCAGCTCTGATTTTTCCATTCCCCCTCGGAGCACCCCCTCACTCATCGCCGCGCGCGGTTCCCCTCAGAACGGGTGCAACTGAGATCCTCATGTCAACAGATGTAAACCAAAGCCCTACCTTTTCCACTGCCACGCTTCCAGCCCCCCAATTTCCGAGGGCACTAATGGATTTCGAGGGCCAGCTCGAATTTGCCAGGGTTTTGTTGCTATCGATGTGATGCAGTTCTTGGCACGCACTTCTGAGCCCGGGGCCGTGAAGTCTTAAAAGCTGAGAAGTCGAGCAAAACAAGGATCAACCAAAAGCAACCCCGTGATTGATTCCCAGCACCGGTGTTTGGGAGTGAAGCTGAGCAGATGGTTTACAACAGCAAAGCCAAGGCACCAAGCTCACAGAGCTTTGCCTAAAATTGGGTTTTTGTGCTAAGCCTGACCCGTGGGCTGCCCACCTCCAGCACATGGGGAGTTTGTGTTTGTTGCCACTCCAGTGGAATAAATAAAACAGGTCTGCTGGAGGCTGCTGAGGGTGAACTCGTGCTGCTTGGTTTCTGAATTCAGCTCTTTTTGTGTGTTTTTCAGGTGCCTGAAATGGAAAGCTGCCTTGTCACTAAGACAGAACATCATACCTGGGGTTTTTTTTTGTAAATTGGGATGATTAGGGATGACTGCACTCTGAGGAGAGAGCAGCTGATAGGTGATTCATTTCTCTAATCTTGGCTTAGGTAGAAAGTTAAAATTCACAGAACTTTACTGATCTTCAAAGGTGCCTTTGACCCATCATACCATCCTGTCACTGACCTCAGAGCAGGGATGTCACTGACCGTGGGAAAGGACAATCCAGGTGTCCCCAGCACAGCAGAAGAGGGAAGGGGCTGGACCATTCACCCTGGGTAAGGGCAAAAATGCTACATTCAAAAGCCCTGTCTGTAGCTAAACTCTCCCCTAGCTGTGATGTTTGAACCACTTCTCCCTCTTCCCCTGAATTTTGCCTGTTTTTCCCCCAGTTTTTGCCTTTTCCCCACTTCTGGGTTCAGACTGATGAGGCACAGATGGATGGACAAACCACACACATCCAAATAATGTGACACTTTGATTGCCATTGCTCTGGGGTTTAACTCTGGCCTGCCTTGCTGCACTTCAAGGCCCTGCCTTCATGGACCAGATGGTCATTTTAGCTCCCTTCCCACTGAAGTAGTTTATTCCAGAATGCAAAATTAGGGTAAATTCTATGTTCTATTTGCATCCAGCCATGGCGGTTGAGCATATCATGAGGGACACAGCTGGAAGCAGGGGCTGCTTTACCACAGCCAGGGTGGCTCTCGAGGCATCAGCCACCCCTCCAGCTTCTGTTCCGTCACTTTTCATCCCGTCCCATCCCGTCCCATCCCGTCCCGTCCCGTCCCATCCCGTCCCGTCCCATCCCATCCCGTCCCGTCCCGTCCCCGCTGCGTTCCCAGCCGTGCCCGGCAGGTGGCAGCGTGGGGCCGCTCACCTTTTTTCTCCGTAAATAACCAAGTTTTCGCTCAATTTCGAACGATTTTCATCGATGTGAGGGGAGAAGGGAGGCAAGCAGGCTCCGGGCAGCCGGGAGTGATGTCTTTAAGGAAGGGGAGAGGGTAAGGGGGGTGTCAGCGCTGCTGGGCATCGCCCTGCCCCAAAACAGCTCCGTAGCCAAGGCTCTGTCACTGATTTTTTGCTTTTAGAAAAGGCTGTGCCTGTATTTCACCATCGGGAGGTTGTCACTGTGACCTGAGATCCCTGAGGGACAGGGAAAGTTTGGTTTTGGTGGTGGTGACCAGCTCCTCTGGCTGCAGCCATGTCCTCCTTGTGGGTAACAGGGATGGATCCTGAACATCTTCCCCCAAACTCACCCTGTTAAGGGCAGACAATTTCTCTGGAACAGCTGGACTGGCAGTTCCCATATTCCATGGGGAATTCTGTACATCTCACGTGTTCTCTGCTGAAAACACCACAGGGCTTTTGGAATGAGATGATCTCTAAGGTCCCTTCCAACACAAACCATTCCACAACTCCACGGATTTAAGCTCTTCTCCCTGGGAAGAGCTGCAGAATCCTTCCCTGATGCCTGTACCCATCTCTCAGGAGGGAATGGATGTGCTGTCCATGCTGGGAGGAGGAGGAGGAGGGTGTGGAAGGCTTTACAGGGGCCTGTCTGCACCTGGGGCTGTTTCACTCTCAGCACCCATTCCTGGAGAAACAACCCCTCTCACTCAGCACCAATCTGCTTTAAGCCAGGCACAAATAAATTGGGGGTGTTATATCTTTCTCCGTAGCCAGGCAGATTTTTTCCCCTCAATGTTCTCTCTGGGCCTGTTTTTATTTCTTTCATCACCATCAAACGGCGGCTCCTGCAGCTCTCGGTGCTGCCGTGTGCTCAGCCCTGCACAGGTTGGAGTGAGCAGGGCATGTTTGCTCTGACAGGAACTCTCAGCTGGCTCGTTAGAGCCTTCAGCAGGTGGGGCAGCCCCGAGCAGTTCATCCATCTAAATACAGACGTTATTAGGGCTGACCTTGCTTTGCAGCCCCCCCGACCTTCTGTGGGATTTAATAAATGGATCCCAGCGTTGCAGGGAGCAGCCCCACGTTGGGCAGCCAGATAAGAGCAATGTCATGTTAAACATTCCATAGGAGCCTGGCAAGTGGCTTTGGGTGGAAGAAAATCCTGGGAAAAAATAGCTGATTTATTAATCCTGGCCAAGCGCTCGTAACGGAGCAGTTCTGGGGAGAATCAGGTTTAAAAGCTGGAACTTGTGCAGGGTTTGAATAATCATTTTCTAATTTTAGCTTCACCAGAATGTTCTGCTCAGCCCTGTGCCACTGGGTTGGGTTTGTGGCATGCATGGACACGGATCATTGTTCTCACCCATTAAAGGGAGAAAAGATCAGATCTGGTGACAGTGGCTTTGTTTTCTCTGGACAAAATTAATCCCCAGGGTAGGAAAGAGTCAGCAGCTCTGACTCTTAATAAAGAACAATCTTTTTCATAATTCCCATCTCCCTTTTGTTTTGGGGTGGTTGGAACTTCTCTGACGTTTGGAAATGTTGAAATGGATGTGAAGCGAGGGGAGTTTTCCCAGTTTGTGCAGAGGTTGTTTTACAGCTCAATCAGTTCTGCTCCTGAGCACCAAGGCAATAAATGCACCAAACTGGAACAGGGGAGACTCCACTATCCAGAGGAAAAATAATTCTCTGTTTTTTCTAACATTTTCAAGTTAATTTCATTTTTAAGCACTGAGACAAAAAAAAAAAAAAAAAAAAAGGCTTTTGATTATGTTTTATCTCTCTGATTGGATCCAAGGCTGACCTAAAATGAGGCTTTTTGGAGAAAAGTTCTAAGTAACAATATTGGCTCAGGCCATCAGACATTCTTGGGTCATTAGGACTGATTAAGGTAAGAGCAAAGACTTTTATTTGCTTCTCTGCCACTAGAATCAGCACAGAGCCTTCTCTCCATAAAGAAACCTTCTCAGATTAAATTAAAAACCCCTAAAACATTGTCCTACTGAGCTCTGTTCCAACCCCATTGTTCTGACGTGATCACTCGGGGGTGACTCACCAAGAACTGGAAGTCACCAGGAACAATCTCCCAGCCAGAGCTGGAAAATCTCTGTGATAACTCCGAGACACTCCAGGAAAACGTGGTCCCGTTTCTTGGAAGTGTCTGATTGCACAAATCCGTGGTGGGATTAGTAAGAGGTGCTGCTTTAGGCAGGATTTGTTCTGTCTGAGCCACAGTGATGCCCAGAGCAGAGATTGGGGATGAGGCTGGCAGGGAATGAACTGTGTGAGTGTGAATTTTAATTGCCCATCTCAGCCACAAAACGAGGCAGCGAGACAAATTCTGGGCTCATTATCTGCTCCAGTACAAACCTGCTCTTTCATCATCTCACCGAGGCTCACAAGCCGAGTCACATTAAAAAGGAGGGATTTTCCTGCATTTTGGGCCATTTTTGCTGCTTCTTTTCCCTTGGAGGGCAAAGCCAAGAACTTCCCAACCTGAGATTCCTCCTCTAAGCAGAACAAGAAATATTAAACAGCTACAAGCTGCCACCAAACAGAGGGGGTTTCTTATCAGTCAACGAGTAAAATCACAACGTTTTCCACGGTTTGCTTTCCTTTCCAGTTCTTTATCTGAGCTCCACACGTGGTAAAAGTGAAGCAGCACCGTAAATTCCAGGAGCAGCAGCAGGGCTGAGCCAGCAGCTCTCAGCTCTGTTGCTCTTTGCCTTTCAACAGCTCCATTCCTCCTCTGGGCTGCAGTCACACAGACACAGGCCAGGTTCTGACTTTAGGAAAACAGCAGGAAAATCTGGTGTCAGAGCCTCAGACAGTGTCCTGTTGTCTGCAGGGAGAGCAGAGCACCCATCCCTCCACCTGAGGGGTGGATAACCCACCCTGCCCCACAAAAGGAGCCCTTGTGGTCACGATTTCCTTCATGCTGCCTGCAAATGCAGCCCTGCAGAGATGGATGGAGCAGGAGACAGACACAGGAACACCAATACCCCCCTGCAGCCAATGTTATCCTGGAGAGGGAAGGGATCCTTCTAGAACTTCCATTAGAAAGGAGTGGAGCTGGGTGAAAATGGTCTGATCAAAGTTATTTTGCTGAAAAACGTGAAGCTTAGAGATCTTTCTTGATTAAACTCACCTCGATTTTGATTAATTAATCACTGGATTGCTAGATGTGTGTGTACACTGGGAATACTCAGAAAACTTAGGTTTGATATTTGACAGTTGAACATTTTGATGTGACCTGTGCTTCCCAAAGCTTCTCGGAATTCTCCATAAAATATAGCTGAGCAAGCCTGAGATGCTGAGCATTGTTTTATCCCCAAAAAGGACCTTTTGCTGTATCGATTTGCATCCAAATATTTCGGTAATGAGCCCATGCAGAAGGTCTGTGCTTGGCTTGGCAGAGAAGAGAAAATCCAGTTACTTATGGCTCTGCTGAGCAGTACTAATTACAGCCTGTGCTGGTGGGGTGTGCACATGTGAGTCATGTATGGATCACCCCTTTTCCTTTGGAAGGAGCACAGGAGGAATTTTAACTGCAGGGATGAACAGAAAGGACCCAGAGTTAATGGTTCACCGAGGAATAAATAGTTCCTCTTCTTGACACTCGCCCGCCCAGCGCCAGACCTCAGCTGGGCTAAACCAGTAAATCATTAACTTTAATAGGGATTTGCCAGTTTACACCTCGGCAGGATCTGGCTCCCATATTTCAACAACAATTCTGCTCAGACAGAGCCAGCACATCAGGCACGGGGGCCTGGCCACGGGGCAGCACGGCCACACAGCTGCTGCCCCACTTGGGACACTGCAAACACACAGCTCAGGCAGCCCAAATGCAACTTTCCAATCATATATCAGCCCCTCGGAGAACCAGACTGTTGTGCCCACAGAGCTACTGTATTTTTGTAATGAATCAGACAGGAATAGTGCTTAAACTGCTTACCACTGCTTTAATTTACAGCCTGTGGTAATATAGTGACAGTAATGTTGTCATCGTTTGCTCTCTTCCTCTGTGGCATCAAGCCCAGGCTTCCACGTTCTCATTTTTGGGATGGTTTCAAGCTCAGTCTTACCCCCACCCACTCAACGATGAAATGAGATGTTCTTTAAAATTAAATAAATAAAGGAGGCCTCGCTTGATAGCTCCAGGATCTGCTGGGTTTTCTCTTCTGCCTTTAATGTGCTTTTCACCCAGGGAACAGAATGAAAATGCATTTTCTCTGGTAGGAACTGGCATGTTCGAGATGGTGTCAGAATTCAGGAACATGACAAGCAAAATACAGCTGGACTGGAGGCCTCCACCACACATGGAGGAGGAAATATTGCATTCCCATGCTGTTTTCATGCATGCGAGCAAGCAGCCACATTACAAACCCTGAAAAACATTGTGAGAACACTTGACATTTCCCAGATGGGCAGCTTGGTTGAGATTCCCCCATCTGCCTTGACTTTCTCCCCAGGAGTTTAACCCCTTGGAGCTCCTGCAGGGAAGCTCCAGTTCCTTGTCCTTGCCCCTGGAAGCCCCATGGGGTGGTGGTGGAGGGCAGGTGACACCCAAGTCTTGGTGGGAAATGTGATCAAGGATATGCTGGTGGTTCTCAGTCCTCATTTTATGCAGAGCCAAGTTCTGCACAAACCTCACTCAGAGCTGGTTTGGGACCAAAATCAGCAGCTGCTCCTCAGCTCCATAGTTTTTAATCCTGACAACTTCGTGTCCTGGCTGGTTTTAAACTCTTCTCTGAGACGACTTAAGCTTAAACTCAACATGTTCCCAATAATTCCATGAAAATCTGTGAACTCATTTTACCTGCAGAACAGAGCAGCTGGGGAACAAACCCAGCTGGATTTTTTGGTGGCACTTCAGGTGCAAACCTGGTTGGGATGTGACCAGTGTGGAACATCATGCTGGAGGTTTCATCCTTGGTAGAACTCTTACAGCCCTGTAAGGTGTTATTCAAAATTATCTACTTGCTGATTACTCCTTCATTTTGTCACAATCCTTCCTTTATTACCACATTTTGTAGGTCTGCTGGCAGTTTTTTAAGTTGGATACTTTTTTAAGGCAGACAGTTCTAAGGCAGACAATATTAAGGTAGACAAATTTTTAACACTGGCAATTTTTTAAGACTGACAAATTTTTAAGACTGACAGCTTTTTAAGGCTGGCAGTTTTTTAAGGCTGACAGTTTTTTTTAAGGTAGACACAATTTTGTTCACTATTAACTGTCTGAAAAAACAGCCTTTATTTCTCAGTGCCAGGCTGGTTTTTGTTCAGCAGGTCACTGAACCCAAGAGCACAAAAGCAAGTCCCTTTAAAATCGGAGCCAAACGCTTTCTCAGGAGTCTCCCACTGTTCAGCAACTGAACAATGTCTGGCCCAGAGGCTCAGATGCCAAGGTCTTCCCTGATATAAAGCTAATCTACCATCCAAAAACCCACTGGATGCAAATCAGAGATTTAACTATGTCCACCCTCTTTTTCTTCCTTTCTTGCTTCCCTCTTGATCTCTTCTCTTTCGCTCCCCACAACTCCTTTATCAAAAATAACTTGGGGAAGGAAAAATAAACACTGGAAGACACTCAGCCATGTGTGCAAGCCAGGCCTGTTCCCCTGCCCTGCTCCTGCGGCCTGAAAGGAGCTGGAGCTCCACTTTTGGAGGCAGCCTGTGAAACCTCAGCCAGTTCTGCTCACAGCTGGCCCTGCCTGGCCGGTCCCAGACAAAAGACTTCCGTCTTTATCTGGCGCTTATTGAGACATCTCATTCAGCTGGAGATAAAAGGGAAGGAGATGTGCTTTGAAATCGAACCATTAGGGCGGCACAGACATCAGCATGCAAATGCCACACGCAAATGGGTTCAAGATGAAGCTCAGGAGAGGATCAGACCCCGGTGCCAACAGGGGTTTGCCTGCACAGGGACCCAGCAAAGCCCTTGGGGGACCTGGGGAAGTTTGGCGCTGCGTTTGTTAAGGGAAGGAGGTGGGAGCTGGATGTGGAATCGATCCTGGAAATAAATGACAATGGGATGGATTGTTCCTGAGGAGTCCCTTGGGTTATTCACCAAAATAACTCCAAGCCATGGAGAATTCAGTTTTCCAATTTCCTCCTGATCTCCCACCTTGGAAATTCTCACAGGGCTTCATGAGCCACTCCCTGTGTTGGAACCACGGAATTTTTAGGGTTGGAAGGGACCTGTGGAGATGACCCAGCCCAGCCCTTCCCTGAGTGTTCTGGGCAGTGCTGGACATGCCCTGCCCTGGTTTGCTGTAGGGAGTGATTGTGTCACACCTGGGGCTCTGAGATTGCCCCTGGAAGTGTTTGGTACCCCCAGCAAAAAGCATTTTTTTTTTTCTCACTCTCTATAACAGGGCAGCATTACCAAGCCCTCAGAGATGTCTGGTGTAACCAGCTTTACTGTATTCTTATATTTACTCGATTTTAAAGGTGTGTGGTGTCTCCCAGCAGAGGAGGATCAGGATTCAGCTGAAATGACAGCAAAAGAGAGGCTTTGCTGAGGATGCGGGAGGCAGTGAGGCTCTGAGGTTGGCCAGGTCCTCCCAGGGTCACCTGGAGGGTCCCTGGTGACATCTCTGAGCTTTGGGATCTGCAGTTACCTGCAGAGACTAAGCCAGGCTTAGCAAAGACCTTGAGGCCGCCCAGAAAACTCTGAATGTGGGCAGGGCTGGTGAATAACCCTCGAGAGGCATTTTATTCTGATTTTATTCACCGCTTACATCCCTCAGGCCGGACACACCTCGCTGGGCTTTTCAGGGAAGAATGGAGCGTTTGAAATCTGCATCAGGAGGAACCTTCCCCTGCCTGATCGCTTTCCACCCACCGAGAAACGACCACTTAATAACGTGCAAATCTCTGGTTAAAGAATTACCGAGATTAGCCTGAAGCCTGACACTCATCCCGCAGGAGGGAGCTCACCGAGATGCTGTTGACAAAGGGAAACTTTGTTAAAGCGTGTTTAGTTCAGCTCTGCTATTGCAAGGATCCCTAAGCTGCTTTGTTTTATGAGATTTAGGGCAGAGGATTTTCTTCAAGCAAAGGGCAAAGGATTTTCTTTAAAAAAAGCATATTCCCCCTAGAAGGGTGCAGAGTCTCGTGGGATCTGGGGATTAGGTGTTCATTTCCTATACAAAAGCTCCATAATTGTCTAAAGGATGCCTGGATCTGAACCAGGTCCAAGTGAAACATCAAGTGCAGTGCTTGAAAAAGAGGTAAAAAAGAATAATTTCACTTCATGTTACCTGCACTAGGAGTCTGTACATGGATCTGAACCAGCTCCAGGTGAAACATCAAGTGCAGTGCTTCAAAAAGAGGTAAAAAAGAATAATTTCACTTCATGTTACCAGCACTGAAAGTTCTGTACCTGTGAGCAATGAAAGGTTTTCCTCCACGGATGTTGTTTTCAAAAGCCAAAAGATTTGGGGGATCTGAGGAGAAACCAGAGCAGTGAGGAGGGGAAACTGAGCAGAGAAGCTCTGATTTGGTGAAGTTGAGCCTGCAAGAAGGCTCTTCTGGGAAGTTCCTGCTGGACACGTGTCCTGTCCCAGACCTCTCCTGGTCCTTGTGATTCCCAGGATTAATTCCACATCCCAGAGGATGCTGGCTGGGAGCCTGTCAGAAGGAGCTGTTGGGGAGGATGGATGTTTCTGGAGCAGGAACTCTCAGAAGGCACCAGGAGAAGTTGCAGTTTCATGCTGAACCAGCAAAAAACACAATGAAAATGTCAAATATTCTGTGTCATTTCTGGTTGGTTATGGAAGAGGTTTTACAGAGACTTCTGTGAGCCAGAGAGGAGTTTGATAAGAGGATCCATGTTTACCCCTGGAAAAATTTCACACCAAGGTCATTGACACAGAAACCAAGAAAGAAAGGAGGAGAAATAAGAGAAACCTGCACCTGCCTGTTCCAATGAGCACTTTGTTTGTCTCTGGTGACCAATGAGCAAAGTGTAAACTTATGAGTTTTGTGAGAATGGATAAAAAGCATGAATGCTAGAATAAAAACAGGTTTGAAGCCTTCTGAAAATGGAGTGTGTTGCTTTGTGTTGTCTCTGTCTCAACTACGACAGTTGGTGCCATTTATGATTGTTCATCCCTCAACACAAAATCTGCTTTTTCTCCAGTGATATTTGACATGTCACTTGATATTTGATAGGTTTCCCTCCCAGGAGCATCCCTGATTTAGGTGTAGCCAATGTTTTATGCAATCACATCTCCCATGTCTCTTATCTTCTCCATTTATAGCTTGGAATCTTTTCGTTTTTATTGACTGAAACATTCCATGGGGATCCCAACCCTGCAGACACTTCCTCAAAATCCTCTCCCTCCAATCTGATTTTCTTTTACTTTTTCTCCAAGTGAGCCACTTGCTGCTCCTAAATATTTATTTTATTCCAGAGTGAAAATATTTCAGGCTGAACTGTTCGGGTGCCCAAAATTCTGACAATTTCACTGAAAAAAAAAACCCTCATCCTTCAGATGCTGATTAAAATGAACTGATTTCATAATATCTTTCTTCTCAGCAGTTTGTGCACAGTAAAATATTTGCACTTTGTTCATCTTGCCTATATCAGCTCTTACAGTGATTAGTGCTGTTAAAATGGAACATAATAATAATTATTGCTATTATAGCTGTGATAATATTTTATTTAAATTATGGTTTTAATGTATTCACTATCCCCATTGCCTCTCAACAATTAAAATTTGTAATTTTCCCTCCTCTTAACCTTCTAGGAATTTTCCCAGTTTTGTCTGGGATCCCCTCTGGACACTCTGGAGTCTTTGCAGCAATTCTTATCTGCAGGGACATGTCAGTTCTTTCTCAGCTGTGTGTGCACAGGGAGAAATGTGCAATTCTTCCCTGTCCCTTTGCCATCCACATGAATTTCACCACTAAAACCAATAAATATCCCCAGTTTATACATTGCAACAGTTGTACTTTCACACCCACACAGCGAGAACAACCCACAGCTCCACACGTACCCCTGACCAGGAAAGTTTAGACTGTTTTTTCTCTTTTTTTTTTTTTTTTTTTTTTTTTTTTTTTACCTCTTTTTTTTTTTTTTCCTCC